>NC_056735.1:142285441-142585441 GCF_019279795.1 Protopterus annectens
TACCAACAGTGCTGGATACATCAAGTCTGTATCTGGACTAGACTAGTTACAGGAAAGACAGGAAACAAGCTTAGAATTTCTTTTTTTCTTTTTTTTACAGAAAAGCAGCTAAAACAGCAGTAAATGCAATTCAAATTGCAGTGCAGGCTAGCACACTTGAGTGTGTAGCAAAATTACAGCAAATACAGTTTAAATAAATGCAATTAAATTAACAACTGACTAAAAAACAAGTGCAGAAGGCAGTAAATTAGAAGGATACTAACAAGCAGTAATAAGTGCAGAGTAAGAGTGAGTGAACAGATAACAGCATGCAGCAGAAAGTACAGTTTTGTACCTACCATAAAAGTAGATGTTCGAGTGTCTTCACTGCTGCAGTCATTACACTTGGGTTATCCTGCCATGAGGCGGTCCCACAGTTGGCCAGAGTTCCAGTCTTGGTCCGGCGTCGGTTGCTGTCACTTCTTCCCTGACGTCAGTGCGCCAGGGGTATATAAGATGCAGCTGACGCCATTTTCTTCAGTTTTTCTTGCCCCAGATGTCGGGTGCCCCCAAATAGGTAGGCAATACATATTGCTAAAAAACATACAATAAAGGTAAAAACAAAACCTTCAGTTACCAGCAAATACACCACATAGGTAGTATAGGGATGAAAGGTATAGATAAATCCCAGCTAAGAAAGAGGGGATGGTGGGTGGGTAACCTGGACTGCAGAAGTGAAGACACTCGAACATCTACATTTATGGTAGGTACAAAACTGTACTATGTTCATCGTGTTTCACTGCTGCAGTCATTACACTTGGGTTGAATCCCAAAGCTGAGTTAGGGTGGCTGGTTCTATTGAGGATTTGGGGTGGCTATGAGGCCCTGCAGCACTGCAGTGGCAAAGCCAGCTCTGGATCTAGAATAAAGAGGCAAGTGATAATGCTTGGTAAAGGTGTGCACTGAACTCCAAGTTACAGCTTCCAAGATATCTTTGGTAGGTACTCCTCTAAGGTAGGCAGTTGAAGTGGCTGTTGCCCTGGTGGAATGTGGCCTAATGTTACTAGGTACAGGTTTCCCATGATGTGTGTAGCAGAACCAGATACAGTGTCCTATCCACTTTGAAATGGTCTGCTTTGAAATAGCCTTTCCCTGTGATCCTGCAGCATATGCTACAAACAATTGCTCAGTTTTTCTGAAAGCTTTTGTTTTGTCCAAGAATAAACATAATTGTCTGTGTATGTCCAAGGAATGCATAAGTCTGTCCCCTTTATTCTGGGGATTTGGATAAAAAGTTGGCAAGTGAATAGTTTGGTTAAGAGCCACACTGGATACCACCTTAGGCATAAATGAAGGGTTTGTTCTTAAAGAAACCCTGTCTTGGTGAAAAATGATGAAGGGCTCCACTGCCATTAGTGCCTGTAACTCTGAGACTCTTCGTACTGAGGTTATTGCCAGAAGCAGAGCAGTTTTCCATGATACATATTTTAATTCTGCTGAATTGGCTGGCTCAAAAGTTAGTTTTTCCAAGACAAAATTGAGGTCCCAAGTTGGTGTTGGTACTCTCTGGGGCGGTCTTAAGTTTTAGCCCCTCTGAGGTACTATTTTAGCAATGGATGAGAGAAAATAAGAGGATCTGTGTTGTAATGAGCCGAGATGGCAGAGGCGTGGATCTTAATGGATGAAAAAGATAGTCCTTTGTCCAGCATCTCAGTTAAGTATTGTAATATCTGAGGAATATTTGGGACAAGAGGGTCAAAGCTTTGAGCCTGGTTCCAGGCACAGAATCTCTTCCACTTTTCTGAATAAGATTTCCTGGTGCTAGGCCTCCTAGCCTCCAAAATGACATCCATAACAGCTTTAGAGAGAGGTGTTGTCTGCTTGACTAATGAATCTGCCATGCAGCCAGGTTTAAGGTTTTGAGCTGACTGTGCAGGATCTGATTATTTTGTTGAGTCAGAAGGTACAGAGTTTGAGGTAAAATCCATGGTGGGCCTTGAGCTAAGTTCTTTAAGATTGGGTACCAGTGCTGGCGTGGCCAGCCTGGGGCAATCAGGATCATCTGTGTTTTTTCTTGTCTGGCTTTTAGGAGTACCTTTGAAAGGAGAGGCAGTGGTGGGAAGGCATAAACTTTTAGGCTTTTCCAGCTGAATGAGAGAGCATCCACCTTCCATGCTTGTGTGTGATACGTCCTTGTGCAGAATTTTTGTATATGGCAATTCATTGGGGAGGCAAAGAGATCTATGTCTGGGCGCCCCCATTTTTGCGTTATCATGCTGAATACTTGTGGATTTAATTTCCACTCGTAAGGATCCATGATATTTCTGCTTAAGTCATCTGCCAGAGTGTTTTTCTTTCCTGGCAGGAATTGTGCTTGCAGATGAACTTGATAGGTTAGAGCTGTGTTCCACAAGGTCATGACTTGCCTGCATAGGGGATAAGAATGAGTGCCCCCTTGCTTATTTATGTACCAAATAACTGTGGTGTTGTCTGTCTTTAATAGTTGTCCTGGGTGCAGAAGGTCCTTGAAAGCTGTTAGGGCATTTTGTACAGCCAACATCTCTTTTTGATTGATGTGAAGATGCATTTGGTCTGTGGTCCACTTGCCCTGAATACATTTTCCTGCCATGTGTGTTCCCCAGGCGTAATCCGAAGCACCTGTTGTTAGTGTCTGCCTGGCTGTGGGTAGAGTGAAAGGCTGTCCCTTGTTGAGGTGATATGCCTGTGCCCACCATCGAAACTCCTTTTGTAGGCAGGGAATTAGTGGTATTACTGCTTCCAAACTGTGACAATGTTGAGTCCAAACACTTTTTAGGTACCATTGTAATTTCCTCATATGCAGTCTGGCATATGGAATTAGTAGTATGCAGGATGCCATGAATCCCAAGGCCTGCAGAATTATTCTTGCAGGGAGTTGGGTTTTTGTTGCCATCAATTGAAAGTACTGAGTCAGATGTCCTTGCTTGTCTGGCGTGAGATAAGCCATCTGGGCCGTTGTATTTAAGCTGGCACCCAGGAATATTATCTCTTGTGAGGGCACTAGTTTTGACTTCTTTTCGTTTACTGTGTACCCTAGGGAAATTAGCAACCTTTTTTCAAATGCCAGATGCTTTAGAAGAATGTCCTTGCTCTCTGCTTGAATAAGGCAGTCATCAAGGTATGGATATATTTGAATTCCTTTTTGTCTGCAAAATGCAATTACTGGTGCCAGGCACTTTGGTAATGCATTGAACCAGCTATGAATCTGAGGTATCTTCTGCAATTTTGTCTGACAGGGACATGCAGGTATGCCTCTTTGAGGTCCAAAGTAACAAGCCAAGCCTTCTTGCCCAGCATGGGAAGAAGCTGCTGTAGTGTCAACATTTTGAATTTTGGAGCATCCAGGTAAGTATTTAGAGTAGAAAGGTCTAATATGGGTCTCCAGGCTTTGTCCTTTCTGGGGACCAGGAAAAGTCTTGAGTAAAATCCTTGTCCTTGTTCCTGTCATGGCACTTTTTGAATAGCTCTCATGTCCATGAGGGCTGTAATTTGTTTTTGTGCCTCTGCCCATTGATTGTGTGGCAGGTCTGGCATTCCTTTTAGCCTTGGTAGAGTGTGAAAATGGAACCTGTAGCCTTGAGACACAATATTCAGAACCCATTTGTCTTGGGTGATTATATGCCAATTTTGAGAAAAAAGTGCTAGTTTTCCCCCTAAGGGAGCTGCCAAAAGGTAAGTGCTTGGCATTCGAAGGGGGAAGTCATTGGGGCTGTTTCCTGTAAGGTTCTGACTTGTCTTCACCTCCTTTTGGGGTTGAAATACCCCACTGTCGTGGTCTGTAAGAGCCTTGGGGCTGAGATCTGCCTCTTGGGCGTCTGTATCTGCCTCTTTGTGGTCTGCCTGACACTGGAAAGGACCAATTCTTTGAAGGCCAATTTCTGCTAAATCGAGGTGGCTGTACCTGTAAGAAATCTTTCACTGTTTGCATAGATTTTGCCTTATCCTCCATGATCAGGTAAACCTTGTTCTTTTAACCAAGCATGCCTTTGAATCACAGATCCTGTAACTGCTGCTCTACAAGAAGCCTCTAATGAATCAAAACCACATTGCAGAGTATGTTTTCCCACTTGTTCAGCTGCATGCAATAAATCCTGCATTTACTTATAGTCAGGATGTTCTGAACTTGTAATCATTTTCTGTTTTAACAGAGACATTAAATATTGTTGGTATTTAAGCATGTGAAACTGGCAATTTAAATCTCTCACTGCTAATGTTGCAGAAGTGTAAACTTTCTTCCCCATGTCATTTGAATTTCCTGCGAAGCCTTTACCCCTTTGGGACCCTGGGAAATAGTTTCTGGGTCAGCAACGATTTTGGTTTACTCTTGATAGAAGTGTTATTTTGAGTTGTACTATAAAGGTCAGTAACGGCTGTGAAGTTATTTAAATGGCTATTGACTTCGTAATTTATGAAGCTAGTCCCTTAAGGTACAGAAGATTAATAAGTTAGATTAAAACAGGCACTTAAGTGATGATACTTTCGACATTCTTGTCCCACTGCTGCAGCCTTTAGGTTATATGGGTTGTGTCTTGACCAAAGTACAACAACCATCCAGCTTCCAAAAGCACTTTCTCCCCTCCCCTTACTTCCACCCTGACTGCTGATTGGTCATCCCCTGATGAGGGAAAATGGCACCTCACAGTGGAAAATCTTCAGTACTTCTTTCTTTCTTGGTGCCTCATGAAGCAGCGCAGCCTCAGAAGCGCCATCACAAGAGCAATAATCAGCACACTTATGCCTCTTCACGGCATATAAATCCTCTTTGGGGACCCTTCAAATACATAAACTTAATTGTTTATATATCTATATGTATATAAAATTATAGATAAAAGTGTGCTTTTTACTTTTATTTGTTTTTAAGTGGTTCTGACTCTTTGAAAAAGCTTGGTATTTATTTAATGTTAGAAGTTTTTTTTATTAAAAAGCCACTCATTTTTAGCTTTGGCTAATTTGGGGCGTGATTTTGTGAAAAATGAACTCGTTTTATGTAAACCTTTCATTACAAGTGTAAAAGGGACATTTGTGTGTGAGTGAAGTTTTTTTACTTGGGCATGGAATACTATGGATTATGCAGTACTTATGTTTTTCTGTTAGATCCAAATTTATTCTGTAAGTTTTTTTTTCAAGAGTATAGCATTATAGTGTTTTGGGGACTTTGTATGTATGTGAAAGTGTAAGTATGCTGTTTGTGCAGCCTGTTTGACAACTTACCATTTGAATGACTCGTTCCAGCATTTGTGACCACATCTGAAGTTTCCTCCTTGGTTACATCATGGATACCTAATCTACTTGTGTTGGTCCAACTTCTGTTGTTCCTAGAAAGAAAAAAACAGCTTAAGAAAGAGCCACTGCCAACTCCATGGACTCAGTCATTGCTTCAGCCCATAGGCTGACTCTGTTGTGGCCATCGGTCTTTCCCTCAGACCACCCACTTCTTTCTGGCTTCCTGTGGTGAAGTTCTTTCAGTCACCATGAACTGGGCTTCACCGACATCCTCTTCTACTGTTTCAGTGTCCAAACTTGGCATGGGAGAACCATCTTTTCTGAGGCACAGAAATACAGGGATGCTGCTGGATGTACCTGGGAGGAAGAGACCTCTTAATGGGGCAGATATTCCTTCTCCAAGTCAGTCAGTGAAGATGCCTGTAAAGAAAAACAAAGTTAAACATCGTTCATCAGAAGACATGGTATATCTAAGAAAATATGATTTTCTTACTTTAGTCAATAAATTGTTACAGTCAGTCCTTGTTCACAAAATTCAGTACCTGTAAGTCAGATTAGTAGAAATATTCCTGAGGAAGATATGCTAGATGATTCTGACAGACAGAGTCAAGGCTTCATCTCCTGCAGATTCAAAAGCTCAATACTCTGCTGCTGAAGAAACCTGGTCCTCACAACCTCCTTCAGAAAATTGTCTTTTTCTCATATTTTTGTCAGGATAAATGATGTGTTTTTATGGGAATAAATTAATGTTACCCCTGAACGCAGGTGATATTATGATATGCAACAAGTGGATGTGACTCATTCTATACCTTTTTTCTTCTAGTGCCAGCCTTAGAGGATCTATATATTGCTGCCTGTAACAACTTGATTCACAAACTTCAGTCTCTCAAAAAGCAAGAAGGCTTTACTAAGTTTCTCAAACTAAAAAAGCACTTGTTCTCTCACCTTAGGTCTGACCATGCAGCAATATTTATACCTACACTAGCAGGGAACAGGTTTGAGGTACCAAGATGCTCTCATCCAAAAAAAGGAAGCCAACCTGGTGGTCCCCCTGCCATAAACAAACTTTACAACAAAAGGAAGAAACTGTTGCAGAAAAGAGGAAAATCCCAGGATGCAAAAAACTCCCTTACCAGCCTCAGTAAGAAACTGAGATCCTCATAAAATCCTCCAAAGCTAGTTACGAAAATAAAATTGCCAAAGATTCCAAAGACAACCACAAGGCATTCTATAACTATGTCAAGAATCTAAATGGCAATGCTCAGATCTGCTCTGAGCTAAAACAGAATGGCATTAAATATACTGATCCCAAGGATATTGCCAATATCTTGGCAGATCGATTCAGTGCCAACTTCACCCCCCCTCACCCTCTAAATGGCCCATCTCAATACCGGAAGATTGCCAAAGAATTAAGAATTTCAAGAATATCACCAAAGGATACCTCAGAGAGTGAGTGAGGGGACCCTTCCCCATCATCAAAGTCTGTCTTCTGTAAGGGACTCCTCTGTGGAGTCCATGTGCTTCCTCTTGCACAAGCTCTTTTGATGAACTTCCTCAGAGGGAGAAGCTGGGGAAGATGGCGCAAAAGGGGTCTCCTGTGGGAGTATATCCTGAGGCCCTTGCGCCCAGTGTACGCTAGGAGCGACTTGTGTACATTGCAGTCCAGAGGAGGGCGGGGAGAGTGATAGCACAGGATCACCAACTGATGCCAGAGCCTTCTCCATTAGCCGGAAGGCCAGTCCACCTGAAGAGGGGAGAGTGCCCAGGGCAGGGGTCACCCCTCTCCTAAGTAACTCAGCCTGCTGACTCGGAGTCCCTGGATGGCTGTGAAACACCAAATTACATACGCCACAGCTGACATCCTGGGTCATAGCGAAACTCTCCTGCCACAAAGGCAACTGCGGCTCCTTAGTGAGGTCCATAAAGGGAACTGTAGAGGGGGAAGGTGGTGCTATATCAAGGGTCTTCAAAGGCCTGAACTACAGGTGTCTGCACCGAGGAAATCATCGGTCCTGAAGTCATGGTCTGCACCGACAATAAGGTCTGTACCGAAGTGGTTGTCGTCGCTAAGACTGGAACCGAAAAAATCAGTGCCAATAACTGAATGGTCGGTGCTGAGAGGGTAGTCGGTGTCTGGTAAGTTGTTGGAGCCGAACAGGCAATGGACGTCGAAAAATCCTTCAATGTCATGACAGTCTGCATCGACTGGGCAGCTGGTACTGGTAAAGATGTCTGAAGTGAGGAGCCCCTCTGTACCGATATGGGAAAGGGCACGCTAGTCAGTGTCGAAGTCACAGATGGCTCCAATGGCCTCGGTGCCGAAGGTCTAGGTTCCGAAAGCATTGGAGCTGAAGAAGTCAAATCCGAACTGGAAAGCTTAGCTTTCTTGGGTCTCGGTTCCTGGGGGTCCCCAGCCGGGGACGAAGGAAGACACTTGGCCTTTATATGTTCATCACTCTTTCTTATGGGATCTTGGAGGGGTTGAAGCCTCTGACCCAGAAATAGACTCAGGAAAAGGAGATTTAAGTAGCCCCTTCAATATTAGTTTATTTTTTCTCTCAATCAACGTCCTGTTAGAGAAATTCTTACAAATCCCACAGGGCGGGTCAACTGTTAAATGAGGCACACCCAAGCAATAGACACACAGGGAATGTGCATCAAGTAGGTAATTTATGGCCACAGTCTAAACATCTTTTAAATCCTGGACTACCTTTTTTATCTGCCATGATAAAAAGAAAGAAGGAAACCCAGAAAAAATACCAGCAATGGTACAAAAATTACCCGAAGGTAAGAAGGAAAGGGGGTTTACCAACGATGGCAAAAAAAGAAATTACCTCGCGGTAAAGAGGAGGAAAGGAATAGAAAGGATTCAAGAAAGGATAGTCACTAAATGTGATAAGGTAAGAGAAAACTATCTAATAATTTTTCTGTGAGAAAAGGCTGTTTTAGAATTTAGTATGAAGAAAAAAATTGTACTTAGCTCAAGCGAAGTAGCTTGACACGACCGACTGGCAATGTGGCAAGCGAAATCTGAGGTAACAGGGAGAGGGGAATTCTGGGTAAGAGTTTTAGCTCGAGAGTTTGTAGCTGACACGAGCTTGGAAGATGGCCGGCTCAGTTCCGAGGTCAGAACCGATACCCACACATAAGGAATGAACTAGGATTAACAATATCAGATCTGATGTTCTAGCTAATGCATTCAATTGCCACATTTCGCAACTGCATTTATAGCTCCCCGGTTAGCCAGCCAGTCTTTCTAATGTGCCTTGAATCTATCCATGCTATCCCGTTCTTCTTCTTCCATGCATTCCTGTAGTCCTGATGCCTTTCTCTGCTCTGGCATTCCTCCACCAGCTTTCCTTTTGTACTTTATTTCCTACCGGGATCCGACTCATATCTATATTTCCTACGGGTATCAGACTCGTATCTGTTCTATTGCCAGCATCAGATACTGTTTCATTTTGTATTGCACTTATAGTTTCTTTTGTCCATGTGATGTTACAGCATTCAGTATTTCCACAACCTCTGGTGTTTACCCACTGGTCACCTGCCTGGGTCTTTACCCTAGACTCTGTTACCCTTAGAGGCTTCTTTGAGCATTGCTTGAAGTTGCTTGTGGCATCTGGTGGTACTGGGGGGCTGGACTGTTTCATTGGGAATGACTTCGCAATCACTCATGTAATCTACTGCTGGTTTCTGACTAGGGAAAAATCAAAGTTACTAGTTGGTATGTCCTGTATGTGGCCCTGTTTCTGTATCTTTGGACAAGCAGTGTGTTGTCCAACATCAATCCATAAAAATTACAACCCTAAAAATTAACCCATAGTCAGTGTTCAGGGAAAATATTTGGAATTTGCACTACTCGTAAATACGAGAATAAGAAAATGATTGTATTAGGCACCATTTATAGACAATAGTATGTCACTCATGTCCAAGGCAGAAATAATAACACACTATTCAAAACCCTTATTTGACCTATCATTTCATACATTTCTCCCTTTGGTATGGATCTAACTTGACATTTGAAATGTTAGAATCACACAGCTTTGTAACCAGGAGAATTCAGGGCATGAATGCAATACCTGAACCTATGCTAATCAGCTAAAGGCTCTGTCTCTTTCATGAAACCCCTATAGGCATTTCAGAGGGGACCTTTGCCTGGAGTAGAGGGCTTTGACGACCCATCTCTGATGTACCTTTAGCACATGCACAAAACAGACCACAGCAGATTGTGGTAGCCAGATTTTGGCTTTTGAGTTAAACAGAGCTTGCCTGACAGGCATTTCTGCCCAGAAAGGATTCACAGACTATGGAAAACACTCACAAACCATTTAAAGTAGTTCTTCCCTGACACTGTGCAAATGAAACCTTGACAAATGTATAAGAAACAGTTAAATAACCCACAATCTAGCCATTGTATTTACATGCTCAGTCTCTATTGTACACATTATCACAATCTGCAGAATACGGTTTGGGAGACATGGCTAAGATTACAAAGGTGTTGTAAGGTTTTCAACCTAGGAATCACTTATGGGTTATGTAACTAATGATCTAGCAATAACATGAATAACTTTGGCTATCACGAGTGTTTACATTTACAAAACTGATTCTGTTCAACTTGCATAGCAGTCATCCATTAGTGCATCAAATTGTAATTGAAAAAACACTGAAACCCTGGCTATGTAAATGTCAATCAGTTCTCCTGTTTCATAAGAATACACTGCACATGAAAGCATAGTGATGTACAATGTGAAGTCATTACTGTAGAAATTTCAATGAACACACAAAATACAGTTCGCTTTTTTGGCAGTGCTGCCAAGTACCCAGAGACACTAAATTGTAGCAATTTTACCAGTGGTCAAAGCAGTACAAATGACAAAAGTAACATTTCCAAATCCAGTTCTTGCTCTACACCAGTATAAATTATATACCTGCATGTGAACAAATACCTTTTCCATCCCAAATGTGAACTAATACCTATTCCTAGCCAACATCACCACAATCTTGGACCAACTTCTCTCATAGGGGTTATCTCTAAATGTAGCAGAAGACTGCTTTTCTCTCACTGCAAATTCCAGTTGCTGTCTGTATTAAAGTACCATACTATTAATTTCTCTTTTAACTAGTTAGAATTTCTCCAACTATTGCATCATTGTCATAACTTGTTCTTAATGTTTTCAGTATTATGTTTAATTCTATAAAATTGCTCAGACGTTTTTGTATTACTTTTAAACACCATCAAATTAGTGCTGTTCAGATGTTGTGTAATACTGTGAAACATTTCTCCATGGTCCTTTTTAATAAAACGGGCTACTACCAAGTCTGACTTTCCAGATAATCAAAGGATGCACCATTCACATATCTTAGCATCTACAAGGGCCTCAGCCATAAAGCTTCTGAAACACAATGTCCCTGGCTTTCAGTTCAGGAAGATGGTAGCTGAGTAACAGGTGTCATGCTGAACTGTTGAAATGCTTATGCAGGAATCCAAATTATTGTTCATCAACAGATAAAGAAGAAGGAGGTTTGCTGCATATGCATGGGAATTGTAAGTCAGAGTAAATGGCTTACGGTATGTCCAGGCATCTCCACAATAGTATCTGAAGTACTAAGAGGAAGCCATTTTTTAAAATGGATAACCTCCATCATACACACATGGTACGGATTCTTAAAAACAGTTACACCTAAGGAAGGGCAGTTCACCTAAAAGTAACCAAAAAGACATATATATGTTAATTTATGCAGGATCTGTTCCACTGCCAAGAAACATCTGCCAAGAACAACACAGAAAACTGTTGGCCCATTTTGGTGTATTGTAGTACATCTCTTATTACATGAGGGAATATTGCAAGACATCTATTAAGTTCGTACAGATCATGTTTGAGATAAGTACTATATACTACCAATTGACTAGCAATTATTGGTTTCCTTGTGTGGCTACCTCGAAACAGAATGCTTATGCCAGTTGCTTTGAAAAACAGCACTTCATCTGCTAAGTTTGATGCTAGCATTCAGCCTGAAGTGATTATGACAGATGTTTTGAAATGAAAAAAAAAAATTGAAAAGAAATCCTAGATCAGCTTTCACTATTAGGCTTGATCGAGGAACACCACCATCCCAACACTAAGTGGTATATAGGTTCACTGCTTCACAGAAGACAAATAGATTAATGTACCTAGACCCTATACAAGCCTAGACATATTTATCCCCAGTTGCCCCACTTGCAGGTGCTTTGGTTCATTGGCTCATAGGTGTTTACCAGGCTAAAAACCACAAAAGCTTTTTTAAAACTATCCATACATATCAAATCTCTGTTCTGACACCCTTGATAAGTGTAAACAGGGATTTGGCAGATGAACCATTTACAGGTTACCTGTGTCCATTAGAGACACAGGTGCCAAACCAGGAATGAATTTCCAGTTTCCCATCCAATTGTCCAAGATGCACTTGAATTGGGTTAGAAAGAAACTCTGCTTCACATGGATGGGGATCCTGTTCCATAATCGGGGTAATCTCTGGGATACATACCTATCTGTCCATCAGGTCCTACTTGTATCACAGGCAAGGTTTAAGCCTTTAGAATGGGTAATTCTTGTTCTGTTTTGTGGATATGCTGGAGGTCCATCAGTGTGGAGTCCGACAATGCCTTATATGACAGGCATAGATCTCTCCTCAAAAGCCTGTAGGAGACAGAATACAGGGATATGGGCTTGAGGCAGTCTGCATAGGACATGTTAGTTACAACCTGTAGGTATTTAGTGTGGAACCTCTGTGGACATTCCAACTGTTGGATATGCCTGCTTAGGTACATTCCGTAGGGGTCACTGTACTGAAAGATAGGTCTGATGAATGATGAATATAGTGGACCAATGACTTCCTTGGACATAGATTCCATACCTTTGTTTATATGTTGCGCAACACAGAATGATTTCCTCAACACTGTAGACACATGATGGTCATTACTATCTATGTGTGTCCCTAAGTCCTAGACTAGTGAGTCAACTATAAGGGGTGTGTTGTCGATATGATATTTACCAGGGATGGATGATTTCCCAAAGGATACTATTATGCATTTCTTGCCATTTAGTTTTAGTCCATGGCTCTGACACCAGTTGTTTGTCTGTGTCAGCCCCTCCTGGAGAACATTTGGGTCAGTGTGGGATTCAAGGACAGCTCCTAATTTGCAATCATCAGCAAATTTATTCAGCCAAAGACCACTGACATTGGCCTTGACTTCTGATAAGTAATTGCCAAAAATGAGTGGTCCAAGGAATGATCCCGAAGATATTCCACTTGTGACTGTCCTCTTTGTACAGATGGACTCCCCAGTTATAACTTTCTGGATCCTGTCTGTGAGCCATTTGGCTACCCACCAGGTGATATACAGGTTTTTATATAACCTCTTGAGTTTGACAATAATGCTTGAGTGGGGTCTTGTGTCAAATGCCCTGGCCAGGTCAAGGTAGACCATGTGAATGATTTTTCCCTCATCCATTGTCTTGGTGACCTTAGGTTGACCAGGCTGAGTAGGCATGATCTGCACTTGTCGAAACCAAGCTGTTTTGGGTACAGTGTCTGGAGGTTTGCAATATCTGTATTGATCATCTCCATGATAATTATTTATATGGATTTAAATATAAAACACTAATGAGACTTATGGGTCTGTAGTTTCCAGGGTCTGTAGATAGCCCACCTTTATGGAAAGGGATGACTGTCACCTTTCTCAGGCTTCATGAGGCATGAAGCCTGTTTGGAGGCTACAGTTAAATAGTAATTCCATAAGCCCTGATAGGTCATGTTTCATACTATTTAAAAGTCACCATGGGATGTTGTCTGAATCCACTGTTGCAGTTTTGTTGATCTTAGAGAGCATTAACAACCTGTTTCTTAGTGATTGTCGGGGGAGTTATACTTAAAGATATTTCCAGTGGTAAAGTTGAGGGGGTGAGAGGGGTAAATTTGGAGTTGAATGTATCAGCTAGGAGGTTTGATATATCTATGCAGCTATTAATATGCTATGCTAATATCAATATGCTTGTACAGGGTTTCCGTGAACATTTCTGCATAGGCAGGAGTGTTCTCAGGGTTTATGGGGGCTTCAAATTTTGCCTGGTTCTCACTAGTAGGAGTTTAGCCTTAGAATAGTTCATGAATATTCCAGGCTTAGCTGGGGGTCCAGCTTTTAGTTTTACTTCAGAAGGAGACCGTGTTGTGGTCTTCCCTTACCAGGGAAGGCAATACAGTAGGGGATGTGCAGCAGTCTCTCATATTAGAGAGGACCTAATCCAGTATGGCTGGAGCCCTGGTTGGCATACTGACCATCTGACCGTCTGATCCATGGAGTTTTTGTTTACAAAATCCAGGAATCTCTGTGCATGTACATTTGTTGTATTGGATTCCCAGTTGATAGTGAGGTAGTTGAAGTCACCCATTAATATGGTATTGGGTTGAATGGTTAATGTTTCAAATAAGTTTAAAGCAAAAGCTGTATCTTCCATGACCAATTTAATGAAGCATAGTGTCTGCAGTGCTACAGAAGGACCGACTACAGCTGCAACATCCAGCATCTCCATCTCTAAGCACACATTGCACAGTCTAACAGTCTACTGTAAATATGCCAAGACAAAGTTAACGTTTACAGATATCCCATTTAAAGGCTCCTGTATTTTTGGTCCAGAAGTTAGTAAACATGTAGAAAATGTAATGACGTGGGGCAAAACTTTCACAAGTGAAGGAGTTTTATTTCAGCTGTGTTAACCCTGTAGAAAATGTGAAGGAGGGAAACACGTTGAGTGAGTGAGTTAAATTTCAGCTATCTCAACCGTCCTTTTCCATAACACACACACACACGCATGCACACTCTCACACGCACACAAACATCAGATATGATTTGGATGCAACATATCTCAGAAAAAATAGAGGTTGTCCAGATGGCAGACCATTTCTTAAAATAACTTTTACATAAGATCACTGCCCCAAAGGAAAGTGTCTTTAGGAATCTTTAGGCTGACACAGCCAACCTAGTGGCCAGCACTAGCAAGCCTACGGCCTGGCCCATCTGTTCCAATCTTGAAACAACCAGGCCATCTGTCCCTTTGTTTCCATGGACCTCTGTCAGAAAAGACATATGGATCAGGATTCATATTCATGCATTTCTAACCTGACCAATTTTATCATCACTTCCATTACCATTATGCAAGAAGTAAGACTGTCAGCCTCCTCCAATGGTGAATAATTAGAGTTCCCACCAGACCAGATGAGAAAAATCCTGGATTTTATTCCAGAATTGATTTTTTTATTGGTCATTTTTTTGTTATCCATGCCTTACAACCATCATTATCCCATTGAAATTCACCTTGTACCTATTCAGTGTTTATGCGGGTTTTCAACCTGCACTCAGGGAGAGTTGACTGGAGGGAACAGTATTCTGGAAACCATGGTAAAGCTTGTGCCCCTGCAAACCTTACACCTATTGCTGAGGAATTGAGGGCATCTTCATCTCAAATGCTTCATGACCTGACTTTAGACCCCAACACCTCCCCAGAAAGGGAGTGATTTGTGTTTAATGAATAGCCCCAGACCATAGAACTACACAGCACTCCCCCCTTCACAGTGAACAAATTTCTAAACAAAGTTAATTGAGCATTCTTGATTACACCCCTAATCCCTCTATCTGGTGTCTAAAGTGAGCACTCGTGTCACCGTTATGGCCTCCTGTGGTCCCTTCTGTGCTGACATGTATAGATGCACTCACACACACACGCACGCACACGCACACACACACACACACACACACACACACACACACACACACACACACACACACACACACACACGCAGCAAGACTGATCATCACTAGCTTTGGGACACCAAGCCCATGTCTCTGATTTATGGCTATATCTTCATCACCAGAAAGTCAAGGATTGCTGATGGCAGACAGATAACTAGACTGCCAATCCTTTCCCCAGGATGATAGTCATCATGGTCTATTCATTCACATCCTCAACTCCTTCTTTAGTGCCTGAAATGTCATTAGAACTTGGATCATCCAGGTCATAGTCAGGACTCTAGCCCTTTTCTCCATGGAGTTGGGCACTCTAGATTCTTTTTAGTGCAGAAAATGGTGCCAGGTGCTGATTTGATGACCCTAAGAGGTCTAAAAAGAGGCCATCCCCACCTCCCCCCAAAAAAACATTTAAATGTCTCCCATGCAATCAAGCCTTCATTGCTTGAATGAAAGCAACCTTATGTGCTGAATAGACCTCCATGATATGTATCTCCACATCAAAATTACTCAAGAGTTTGGTAGATTTCTTAATTTCTAGGTGGCACATGGTCATTACTGTTCCTGGAACCTTCCTTTTAGACTAATCTAGCACCATTTACTTTAATATTTTCAGTGATACCGGAATACCATCGAATGCAAACCTCTTTGACCTACTGCTGCTTCTGGCACAGACTGATCACTCTCACTCTTCTCAAAAACACACACACACACACACACACACACACTCACACACACACACACACACACACACACACACACACACACACACACACACACACACACACACACACACTATTACACTCGCTAAACAGCAAAACTGCTGTTTAACGAGTGTAAAATAACAACTTGATCACTCTCATTCTTCCCAAGTACACATACACACTTTAGCTGTCATCCACGCAAGCAAGCATACACTCACGCACGCAGACAGAAACAAACACACATGCAAATGCACATGCATGTACTTAACTTTTTTTCCTCCGTTTTTTATTTTTTTACCTCACTAAACAGCAAAACCGCTGTTTAACGGTCCTCGATCAATCTTACTCGTACTCACTGGCAGGCATACATTCACACACTCAGATACGCATGCTTCTATTTTTTAAATTTGAAATGTCTTCTTTTGTTGTTGTACACCCGCTAAACAAAAGTGTACCTTAGCCAGCATAAAATAATGCATAGCCAGTAGGTGTCTTAAGAGTGTCAGAACATCTTAGTGTCAGGTCTATGACATTGCAAGAAGGAAAAAATAAAAAACACTGATGGCATAGGATTCCACATAACAGATTTCCCCAGGATGACCAGATTTCTGCCTTATAAGTTCAGCCTCTCCTCATGATAAACACACTATGGTTTACTACAAAAAAAAAAAAAAGGCTACGGACTTGAGACACATGTGTTGTTTGTGGATTTCTGTTCTCTGAGAAAGGCAGGCAGGCAGTCATAGGATAGGATGAAGTTTTAAATAAATAAGATGGCTGTAAGGAAACACATTATTATGCGATGGTTGCTGAAATAACTAACTGCAACCAATCGCATTACAGATTTAAAAAAAAAAACAATATCAAAGCATTATTATCAGGAAACAAGCTGACCCAAAAGATATGGCAATACACCTACCTACCTATAGCAGAAGAAAAAAGCTTTACTCCAGGAAAAAATGTGGGTATGTTTGAAATCCCTCAACAAAACAGATTCATACAGCAACTACACTAAATACAGTAGTTCCTAATGCAGTTAGCATTGCATTTTTATTGGTAAAAAAAATGACGAAATGAAAGCATCTCATGCATAGGTATGAGTTGGGGGCGTTGCTTGGGCGGAAGGACTGGGGAAGGCGGTTTATGGGCAGTCCTCGGGCAACAGCTGTGGAAAAGGTGAAAAATAACACTGGGCATTATTATCAAATGGCTCGAGCGCCCATGTACTCGCTACAGCTCTGCGAGACTTTTTTCTGCTTAAAGATGGCTCACAGTACCGGAGCTGTAAGAATGGGTAATGAAAAATACAGTCAAAGTCAGTATTTACCATGGCACTAGGGATATGCTACAATGACAGATTTAAAAGATGGAAGAGAAAAACACTTCAGAAATGAGATAAGTGTAGTAGTACATAGTGGTCCTAAAGCTTTATTTGGGTTTTGCTGACTCACGCTTGAACTGCACTGAGCATGTTCCTTTCTTAGAACTTGCTGGAAAACTACATGGTTTCCCTGATGAACTAGCAGGGGTTGTGGCTGCCATGTGTTTAGGCTTGCTTCTGTTTGCAATGTGTTGCATGCTATCTACATTTGCTCTGGAGCCCACTGAAATCATGCTATTGTCACTTGCAAGCATACTTGTGTGCCTTTCTGTAACTTCATGGATTTGACAAATCCCAATAGCTTTACTCAACGTTAAATTGCTGTCACAAAGCAAAATCTTTCTTACAGCAGCACTATTAATATCACACACAAGCCTGTCCTTTATGAACTCATCTTTAACATCACTAAACCAACATGTTTTAGCTTTGTTTCTCAGGTTAGTAATATAAGCTGCAAAAGTTTCCCCTGGTTTCTGATCTCTTGTGTAAAACAAATGCCTCTCTAATGTAATATTTGTCTGGGGTTGCACATTTCTCTGAATTTGTGCTTCAAACACTTGGGGTCTTCCCTTGATTTAGCCTGTACAATAAAAAAACAATTTTCACCTTCTCCCTCATATACTGCTCGTGCATACACAAATGAACGCTCTCTTTCAGTAGCTTCTGACCCAGTTAGGTGTAACAAAAATGAATGCCCTGGTGCATGCACCTTTGTCGGAATAAGCTGCTTGTATAAAAATATCATACTCTTGCTCAAATATTCCCCAATTCTGTGCAATATTCTGATCAAATACAAGTGGTGAGGGCTTTTAAAATCCGTCTGCCATATCAACACATACCAGTGCAGGATTTTGCAAATATGCACGAATACATATGCATACACACATGCCAGAAATTTATGCCAGTATCTGTAACTTTGCCCAATGGCACAGCAAGCCTCTGAATAACTGAATTTTGTAAAATAAGTTTCTCATTCACTTTGACAGTCTAGAAATTGTCATATAGCAAAAGTCATCTATCGTCATCTTAAGAAGCATTGCAAATAACTGAACTTTGCAAATGAACTGGGAAAAAGAAGTTTGGAGCGAGAAACATTTAGAAATTACTGCACTTTGCAAATAAACGGTACACAGCACAATGAAACTTCCCAAAATGGGGGTACTTTGCTAGATAATTCTTTACCGTGTGAGAAACATTCTGTAATGGCAGTACTTTGCAAATAGACACACCCAGCACAAGAAACTTTTTGAAATGGCTGTACTTTGACTATAGTTTATGAGATAGTTGCACTTTGCACACAGATAAACTCTTCAGAATACATGCACAGCAATAAGTACACACTGTAAGCACGTTTACACACTTTGAGATAGTTCGAATAACTCTGGTTATGCACTTGATACAATACGAAGTCATAGTTATGCCAAAACACAGCACTTTGCCAAAAAAATATGCAGTTGCCTTGCTTTATTATACTTAATGTGCCCTTTTTACCCCTGTTATATTCATTTTGCTTATTTATTCTCTTTTCATGTCTATTGTACTTTTCTTGTGCTCGTTTTGCTTTAAACAAATTTGTTTCACTTTAAACATACTTATTTTGCTTTAAATGAACTTGTTTCACTTTAAACATACTTGTTTTGTCAAATATCTTAATCTCAAACATTTTGCTTAATTAATAATCCTTTTGTGCCTCCCGCTTGTTTAATAATGCAGTTTGTGCCCTTGTTTTATCTTTTTTTATAAAGTAAACTGTTCATGAGAGTTTTCATTACCTTTGGTTCTTTTCTGGCTCTTTTTATGCTCCTTTCTCTTAGTTTACCTTACCTGTTATCTCTGCACCTCGTGGCTCCGAATATCAGTCTCTGGAATCCTAGTTCTGACAGCATGTTGCTCATCTTGTCTCGATATAATAGACAAATCTTCCTGGGTTCCCTTCAAGCAGCTTTATTATGTACAAACACATTACAATTATAGCAATTAACTTCAACTTAGGTAACATATACAAACCAACTACATTCATTCTCACATGCTTACTCTCTCGCTGGGCTGCACTTTCAAAATATCACTAGGTACAACACGTGCCTGTTATTTATATATGCACATTCATCACTTGCAATGCTTCTTAAAGACACATCACACACTGTGCTCTACACTTCCTTTTTCAATATTCTTATCAAGGAAGCATACTTTTTCACAGTTTTAGTAGTGGTGCTTGTTTGTCCTGGAATGGCCTTTTGGGATTGTGGTATAGAGTAACATTGCTGCATATCCAACAACAGCCTAGGCTTCTAATAGCACTGGTCTCCTCTCCCAGCAGCAGGTGTGTTGCCACCTCTGATATGGACTTTGAATAGTATTATAAGATCTCCCGCAATCTCATTGCATTTGCTAATCCTAATGAACATGTCCTGAGATTATAGTCACCCATTTGTAGACTCTCCCCTTAGAGAGCTATATATTTCTGTGTTGTGATGGTATTGCATTGATACTGTACAGTAGCCGGAGAATGTAGAGCAATTATTGCTGACACTTCTAATAAATCAATATGGCTTCATAAAAAGAAACACTTTACTCTTGATAGAAGTGTTATTTTGAGTTGTACTATAAAGGTCAGTAATGGCTGTGAAGTTATTTAAATGGCTGACTTCTAATTTATGGTTAGTCCCTTAAGGTACAGAAGATTAATAAGTTAGATTAAAACAGGCACTTAAGTGATGATACTGTTGACATTCTTGTCCCACTGCTGCAGTAGCCTTTAGGTTATATGGGTTGTGTCTTGACCAAAGTACAACAACCATCCAGCTTCCAAAAGCACTTTCTCCCTCCCTTACTTCCACCCTGACTGCTGATTGGTCATCCCTGATGAGGGAAAATTGGCACTCACAGTGGAAAATCTTCAGTACTTTCTTGGTGCCTCATGAAGAAGCAGCTCAGAAGCATCACAAGAGCAATAATCAGCACTTATGCCCCTTTCTGGCATATAAATCCCCTTTGGGGACCCCTTCAACACATAAAAATTTAATTGTTTATATATCTATATGTATATAAAATTATAGATAAAAGTGTGCTTTTTTACTTTTATTTGTTTTAAGTGGTTCTGACCCTTTGAAAAAGCTTGGTATTTATTTAATGTTAGAAGTTTTTTTTATTAAAAGCCACCATTTTTAGCTTTGGCTAATTTGGGGCCGTATTTTGTGAAAAATGAACTGTTTATGTAAACCTTTCATTATGTAAGGGACATTTTGTGTGAGGAAGTTTTTTACTTGGGCATGGAATACTATGGATTATGCAGTACTTATGTTTTTTCTGTTAGACTAAATTTATTCTGTAAGTTTTTTTTTCAAGAGTATAGCATTATAGTGTTTTGGGGACTTTGTATGTATGTGAAAGTGTAAGTATGCTGTTTGTGCAGCCTGTTTGACAACTTACCATTTGAATGACTCGTTCCAGCATTTGTGACCACATCTGAAGTTTCCTCCTTGGTTACATCATGGATACCTAATCTACTTGTGTTGGTCCAACTTCTGTTGTTCCTAGAAAGAAAAAAACAGCTTAAGAAAGAGCCACTGCCAACTCCATGGACTCAGTCATTGCTTCAGCCCATAGGGGCTGACTCTGTTGTGGCCATCGGTCTTTCCTCAGACCACCCACTTAACTTTCTGGCTTCCTGTGGTGAAGTTCTTTCAGTCACCATGAACTGGGCTTCACCGACATCCTCTTCTACTGTTTCAGTGTCCAAACTTGGCATGGGAGAACCATCTTTTCTGAGGCACAGAGAAATACAGGGGATGCTGCTGGATGTACCTGGGAGGAAGAGACCTCTTAATGGGGCAGATATTCCTTCTCCAAGTCAGTCAGTGAAGATGCCTGTAAAGAAAAAAACAAAGTTAAACATCGTTCATCAGAAGACATGGTATATCTAAGAAAATATGATTTTCTTACTTTAGTCAATAAATTGTTACAGTCAGTCCTTGTTCACAAAATTCAGTACCTGTAAGTCAGATTAGTAGAAATATTCCTGAGGAAGATATGCTAGATGATTCTGACAGACAGAGTCAAGGCTTCATCTCCTGCAGATTCAAAAGCTCAATACTCTGCTGCTGAAGAAACCTGGTCCTCACAACCTCCTTCAGAAAAATTGTCTTTTTCTCATATTTTTGTCAGGATAAATGATGTGTTTTTATGGGAATAAATTAATGTTACCCCTGAACTCAGGTGATATTATGATATGCAACAAGTGGATGTGACTCATTCTATACCTTTTTTTCTTCTAGTGCCAGCCTTAGAGGATCTATATATTGCTGCCTGTAACAACTTGATTCACAAACTTCAGTCTCTCAAAAAGCAAGAAGGCTTTACTAAGTTTCTCAAACTAAAAAGCACTTGTTCTCTCACCTTAGGTCTGACCATGCAGCAATATTTATACCTACACTAGCAGGGAACAGGTTTGAGGTACCAAGATGCTCTCATCCAAAAAAAGGAAGCCAACCTGGTGGTCCCCCTGCCATAAACAAACTTTACAACAAAAGGAAGAAACTGTTGCAGAAAAGAGGAAAATCCCAGGATGCAAAAAACTCCCTTACCAGCCTCAGTAAGAAACTGAGATCCCTCATAAAATCCTCCAAAGCTAGTTACGAAAATAAAATTGCCAAAGATTCCAAAGACAACCACAAGGCATTCTATAACTATGTCAAGAATCTAAATGGCAATGCTCAGATCTGCTCTGAGCTAAAACAGAATGGCATTAAATATACTGATCCCAAGGATATTGCCAATATCTTGGCAGATCGATTCAGTGCCAACTTCACCCCCCCCCTCACCCTCTAAATGGCCCATCTCAATACCGGAAGATTGCCAAAGAATTAAGAATTTCAAAAATCTCACCAAAGGATACCTCGGAGAGTGAGTGAGGGGACCCTTCCCCATCATCAAAGTCTGTGTCTTCAGTAAGGGACTCCTCTGTGGAGTCCATGTGCTTCCTCTTGCACAAGCTCTTTTGATGAACTTCCTCAGAGGGAGAAGCTGGGGAAGATGGCGCAAAAGGGGTCTCCTGTGGGAGTATATCCTGAGGCCTATACGCCCAGTGTACGATAGGAACGACTTGTGTACATTGCAGTCCAGAGGAGGGCGGGGAGAGTGATAGTATAGGATCACCAACTGATGCCAGAGCCTTCTCCATTAGCCGGAAGGCCAGTCCACCTGAAGAGGGGTGAGTGCCCAGGGCAGGGGTCACCCCTCTCCTAAGTAACTCAGCCTGCCGACTCGGATTCCCTGACTGGCTTTGAAACACCAAATTACTTATGCCACAGCTGACATCCTGGGTCATAGCAAAACTCTCCTGCCACAAAGGCAACTGCGTCTCCTTAGTGAGGTCCATAAAGGGAACTGTAGAGGGGGAAGACTGTGCTATATCAAGGGTCTTCAAAGGCCTGAGCTACAGGTGTCTACACAGAGGAAATCATCGGTCCCGAAGTCATGGTCTGCACTGACAATAAGGTCTGTACTGAAGTGGTTGTCGGCGCTAAGGCTGAAACCGAAAAAATCAGAGCCGATAACTGAATGGTCGGTGCTGAGATAGTAGTCGGTGTCTGGTAAGTTGTCGGAGCCGAACAGGCAATGGACGTCGAAAAATCCTTCAATGTCATGACAGTCTGCATCGACTGGGCTGCTGGTACTGGTAAAGATGTCTGAACTGCGGAGCCCCTCGGTACCGATATGGGAAAGGGCACGCTAGTCAGTGCCGAAGTCACAGATGGCTCCAATGGCCTCGGTGCCGAAGGTCTAGGTTCCGAAAGCATTGGAGCTGAAGAAGTCAAATCCGAACTGGAAAGCTTAGCTTTCTTGGGTCTTGGTTCCTGGGGTTCCACAGCCGGGGACGAAGGAAGACACTTGGCCTTTATATGTTCATCACTCTTTTTTATGGGATCTTGGAGGGGTTGAAGCCTCTGACCCAGAAATAGACTCGGGAAAAGGAGATTTAAGTAGCCCATTCAATATTAGTTTATTTTTTCTCTCAATCAACGTCCTGTTAGAGAAATTCTTACAAATCCCGCAGTGCGGGTCAACTGTTAAATGAGGCACACCCAAGCAATAGACACACAGGGAATGTGCATCAAGTAGGTAATTTATGGCCACAATCTAAACATCTTTTAAATCCTGGACTACCTTTTTTATCTGCCATGATAGAAAGAAAGAAGGAAACCCAGAAAAAATACCAGCAATGGTACAAGAATTACCCGAAGGTAAGAAGGAAAGGGGGTTTACCAACGATGGTAAAAAAAGAAATTACCTCGCAGTAAAGAGGAGGAAAGGAATAGAAAGGATTCAAGAAAGGATAGTCGCTAAATGTGATAAGGTAAGAGAAAACTATCTAATAATTTTTCTGTGAGAAAAGGCTGTTTTAGAATTTAGTATGAAGAAAAAAATTGTACTTAGCTCAAGAGAAGTAGCTTGACACGACCGAATGGCAATGCGGCAAACGAAATCTGAGGTAACAGGGAGAGGGGAATTCTGGGTAAGAGTTTTAGCTCGAGAGTTTGTAGCTGACGCGAGCTTGGAAGATGGCCGCCTCAGTTCCGAGGTCAGAACCGATACCCACACGTAAGGAATGAACTAGGATTAACAATATCAGATCTGATGTTCTAGCTAATGCATTCAATTGCCACATTTCGCAACTGCATTTATAGCTCCCCGGTTAGCCAGCCAGTCTTTCTAATGTGCCTTGAATCTATCCATGCCATCCCGTTCTTCTTCCATGCATTCTTGTAGTCCTGATGCCTTTCTCTGCTCTGGCATTCCTCCACCAGCTTTCCTTTTGTACTTTATTTCCTACCGGGATCCGACTCATATCTATATTTCCTACGGGTATCAGACTCGTATCTATTCTATTGCCTGTATCACATACTGTTTCAGTTTGTATTCCACTTATAGTTTCTTTTGTCCATGTGATGTTAGAGCATTCAGTATTTCCACAACCTCTGGTGTTTCCCCACTGGTCACCTGCCTGAGTCTTCACCCTAGACTCTGTTACCCTTAGAGGCTTCTTTGAACATTGCTTGAAGTTGCTTGTGGCATCTGGTGGTACTGGGGGGCTGGACTGTTTCATTGGGAATGACTTTGCAATCACTCGTGTAATCTACTGCTGGTTTCTGACTAGGGAAAAATCAAAGTTGCTAGCTGGTATGTCGTGTATGTGGTCCTGTTTCTGTATCTTTGGACAAGCAGTGTGTTGTCCAACATCAATCCATAAAAATTACAACCCTAAAAATTAACCCATAGTCAGTGTTCAGGGAAAATATTTGGCATTTGCACTACTCGTAAATACGAGAATAAGAAAATGATTGTATTAGGCACCATTTATAGACAATAGTATGTCACTCATGTCCAAGGCAGAAATAACACACTATTCAAAACCCTTATTTGACCTATCATTTCATACATTTCTCCCTTTGGTATGGATCTAACTTGACAATTGAAATGTTAGAATCACACAGCTTTGTAACCAGGAGAATTCAGGGCATGAATGCAATACCTGATCCTATGCTAATCAGCTAAAGGCTCTGTCTCTTTCATGAAACCCCTATAGGCATTTCAGAGGGGACCTTTGCCTGGAGTAGAGGGCTTTGATGACCCATCTCTGATGTACCTTTAGCACATGCACAAAACAGACTACAGCAGATTGTGGTAGCCAGACTTTGGCTTTTGAGTTAAACAGAGCTTGCCTGACATGCATTTCTGCCCAGAAAGGATTCACAGACTATGGAAAACACTCACAAACCATTTAAAGTAGTTCTTCCCTGACACTGTGCAAATGAAACCTTGACAAATGTATAAGAAACAGTTAAATAACCCACAATCTAGCCATTGTATTTACATGCTCAGTCTCTATTGTACACATTATCACAATCTGCAGAATACGGTTTGGGAGACATGGCTAAGATTACAAAGGTGTTGTAAGGTTTTCAACCTAGGAATCACTTATGGGTTATGTAACTAATGATCTAGCAATAACATGAATAACTTTGGCTATCACGAGTGTTTACATTTACAAAACTGATT
Source organism: Protopterus annectens (assembly GCF_019279795.1). Taxonomy (NCBI): domain Eukaryota; kingdom Metazoa; phylum Chordata; order Ceratodontiformes; family Protopteridae; genus Protopterus; species Protopterus annectens. The sequence continues at coordinate 142,310,610 of NC_056735.1, forward strand.
CTGTTCAACTTGCATAGCAGTCATCCATTAGTGCATCAAATTGTAATTGAAAAAACACTGAAACCCTGGCTATGTAAATGTCAATCAGTTCTCCTGTTTCATAAGAATACACTGCACATGAAAGCATAGTGATGTACAATGTGAAATCATTACTGTAGAAATTTCAATGAGCACACAAAATACAGTCCGCTTTTTTGGCAGTGCTGCCAAGTACCCAGAGACACTGAATTGTAGCAATTTTACCAGTGGTCAAAGCAGTACAAATGACAAAAATTACCTGGACAAAAGTGACATTTCCAACTCCAGTTCTTGCTCTACACCAGTATAAATTATATACCTGCATGTGAACAAATACCTTTTCCATCCCAAATGTGAACTAATACCTATTCCTAGCCAACATCACCACAATCTTGGACAACTTCTCTCATAGGGGTTATCTCTAAATTTAGCAGAAGACTGCTTTTCTCTCACTGCAAATTCCAGTTGCTGTCTACAAAGTACCATACTATTAATTTCTCTTTTAACTAGTTAGAATTTCTCCAACTATTGCATCATTGTCATAACTTGTTCTTAATGTTTTCAGTATTATGTTTAATTCTATAAAATTGCTCAGACGTTTTTGTATTACTTTTAAACACCATCAAATTAGTGCTGTTCAGATGTTGTGTAATACTGTGAAACATTTCTCCATGGTCCTTTTTAATAAAACGGGCTACTACCAAGTCTGACTTTCCAGATAATCAAAGGATGCACCATTCACATATCTTAGCATCTACAAGGGCCTCAGCCATGAAGCTTCTGAAACACAATGTCCCTGGCTTTCAGTTCAGGAAGAGGGTAGCTGAGTAACAGGTGTCATGCTGAACTGTTGAAATGCTTATGCAGGAATCCAAATTATTGTTCATCAACAGATAAAGAAGAAGGAGGTTTGCTGCATATGCATGGGAATTGTAAGTCAGAGTTAATGGCTTACGGTATGTCCAGGCATCTCCACAATAGTATCTGAAGTACTAAGAGGAAGCCATTTTTTAAAATGGATAACCTCCATCATACACACATGGTACGGTTTCTTAAAAACAGTTACACCTAAGGAAGGGCAGTTCACCTAAAAGTAACCAAAAAGACATATATATGTTAATTTATGCAGGATCTGTTCCACTGCCAAGAAACATCTGCCATGGACAACAAAGAAAACTGTTGGCCCATTTCGGTGTATTGTAGCACATCTCTTATTACATGAGGGAATATTGCAAGACATCTATTAAGTTCGTACAGATCATGTTTGAGATAAGTACTATATACTACCAATTGACTAGCAATTATTGGTTTCCTTGTGTGGCTACCTCGAAATAGAATGCTTATGCCAGTTGCTTCGAAAAGCAGCACTTCATCTGCTAAGTTTGATGCTAGCATTCAGCCTGAAGTGATTATGACAGATGTTTTGAAATGAAAAAAAAAAATTGAAAAGAAATCGTAGATCAGCTTTCACTATTAGGTTTGATCGAGCAACACCACCATCCCAACACTAAGTGGTATATAGGTTCATTGCTTCACAGAAGACAAATAGATTAATGTATCCAGACTCTATACAAGCCTAGACATATTTATCCCCAGTTGCCCCACTTGCAGGTGCTTTGGTTCATTGGCTTATAGGTGTTTACCAGGCTAAAACCACAAAGGCTTTTTTAAAACTATCCATACATATCAAATCTCTGACATGTTCTGCCACCCTTGATAAGTGTAAACAGGGGTTTGGCAGATGAACCATTTACAGGTTACCTGTGTCCATTAGAGACACAGGTGCCAAACCAGGGATGGATTTCCAGTTTCCCATCCAATTGTCCAAGATGCACTTGAATTGGGTTAGGAAGAAACTCTGCTTCACATGGATGGGGATCCTGTTCCATAATCGGGGTAATCTCTGGGATACATACCTATCTGTCCATCAGGTCCTACTTGTATCACAGGCAAGGTTTAAGCCTTTAGAATGGGTAATTCTTGTTCTGTTTTGTGGATATGCTGGAGGTCCATCAGTGTGGAGTCCGACAATGCCTTATATGACAGGCATAGATCTCTCCTCAAAAGCCTGTAGGAGACAGAATACAGGGATATGGGCTTGAGGCAGTCTGCATAGGACATGTTAGTTACAACCTGTAGGTATTTAGTGTGGAACCTCTGTGGACATTCCAACTGTTGGATATGCCTGCTTAGGTACATTCCGTAGGGGTCACTGTACTGAAAGATAGGTCTGATGAATGATGAATATAGTGGACCAATGACTTCCTTGGACATAGATTCCATACCTTTGTTTATATGTTGCGCAACATAGAATGATTTCCTCAACACTGTAGACACATGATGGTCATTACTATTTATGTGTGTCCCTAAGTCCCAGACTAGTGAGTCAACTATAAGGGGTGTGTTGTCGATATGATATTTACCAGGGATGGATGATTTCCCAAAGGATACTATTATGCATTTCTTGCCATTTAGTTTTAGTCCATGGCTCTGACACCAGTTGTTTGTCTGTCAGCCCCTCCTGGAGAACATTTGGGTCAGTGTGGGATTCAAGGACAGCTCCTAATTTGCAATCATCAGCAAATTTATTCAGCCAAAGACCACTGACATTGGCCTTAACTTCTGATAAGTAATTGCCAAAAATGAGTGGTCCAAGGAATGATCCTGAAGATATTCCACTTGTGACTGTCCTCTTTGTACAGATGGACTCCCCAGTTATAACTTCCTGGATCCTGTCTGTGAGCCATTTGGCTACCCACCAGGTGATATACAGGTTTTTATATAACCTCTTGAGTTTGACAATAATGCTTGAGTGGGGTCTTGTGTCAAATGCCCTGGCCAGGTCAAGGTAGACCATGTGAATGCTTTTGCCCTCATCCATTGTCTTGGTGACCTTAGGTTGACCAGGCTGAGTAGGCATGATCTGCACTTGTCGAAACCAAGCTGTTTTGGGTACAGTGTCTGGGGGTTTGCAATATCTGTATTGATCATCTCCATGATAATTATTTATATGGATTTAAATATAAAACACTAATGAGACTTATGGGTCTGTCGTTTCCAGGGTCTGTAGATAGCCCACCTTTATGGAAAGGGATGACTGTCACCTTTCTCAGGCTTCATGAGGCATGAAGCCTGTTTGGAGGCTACAGTTAAATAGTAATTCCATAAGCCCTGATAGGTCATGTTTCATACTATTTAAAAGTCACCATGGGATGTTGTCTGAATCCACTGTTGCAGTTTTGTTGATCTTAGAGAGAGCATTAACAACCTGTTTCTTAGTGATTGTCGGGGAGTTATACTTAAAGATATTTCCAGTGGTAAAGTTGAGGGGGTGAGAGGGGTAAATTTGGAGTTGAATGTATCAGCTAGGAGGTTTGATATATCTATGCAGCTATTAATATGCTATGCTAATATCAATATGCTTGTACAGGGTTTCCGTGAACATTTCTGCATAGGCAGGAGTGTTCTCAGGGTTTATGGGGGCTTCAAATTTTGCCTGGTTCTCACTAGTAGGAGTTTAGCCTTAGAATAGTTCATGAATATTCCAGGCTTAGCTGGGGGTCCAGCTTTTAGTTTTACTTCAGAAGGAGACCGTGTTGTGGTCTTCCCTTACCAGGAAGGCAATACAGTAGGGATGTGCAGCAGTCTCTCATATTAGAGAGGACCTAATCCAGTATGGCTGGAGCCCTGGTTGGCATACTGACCATCTGACCGTCTGATCCATGGAGTTTTTGTTTACAAAATCCAGGAATCTCTGTGCATGTACATTTGTTGTATTGGATTCCCAGTTGATAGTGAGGTAGTTGAAGTCACCCATTAATATGGTATTGGACTGAATGGTTAATGTTTCAAATAAGTTTAAAGCAAAAGCTGTATCTTCCATGACCAACTTAATGAAGCATAGTGTCTGCAGTGCTACAGAAGGACCGGCTACAGCTGCAACATCCAGCATCTCCATCTCTAAGCACACATTGCACAGTCTAACAGTCTACTGTAAATATGCCAAGACAAAGTTAACGCTTACAGATATCCCATTTAAAGGCTCCTGTATTTTTGGTCCAGAAGTTAATAAACATGTAGAAAACGTAATGACGTGGGGCAAAACTTTCACAAGTGAAGGAGTTTTATTTCAGCTGTGTTAACCCTGTAGAAAATGTGAAGGAGGGAAACACGTTGAGTGAGTGAGTTAAATTTCAGCTATCTCAACCCTCCTTTTCCATAACACACACACACACACACATGCACACTCTCACATGCACACAGACATCAGATATGATTTGGATGCAACATATCTCAGAAAAAATAGAGGTTGTCCAGATGGCAGACCATTTCTTAAAATAACTTTTACATAAGATCACTGCCCCAAAGGAAAGTGTCTTTAGGAATCTTTAGGCTGACATAGCCAACCTAGTGGCCAGCACTAGCAGCCCTATGGCCTGGCCCATTTGTTCCAATCTTGAAACAACCGGGCCATCTGTCACTTTGTATCCATGAACCTCTGCCAAAAAAGACATATGGATCAGGATTCATATTCATGCATTTCTAACCTGACCAATTTTATCATCACTTCCATTACCATTATGCAAGAACTAAGACTGTTAGCCTCCTCCAATGGTGAATAATTAGAGTTCCCGCCAGACCAGATGAGAAAAATCCTGGATTTTACTCCAGAATTGATTTTTTATTGGTCATTTTTTTGTTATCCATGCCTAACAACCATCATTATCCCATTGAAATTCACCTTGTACTTATTCAGTGTTTATGCGGGTTTTCAACCTGCACAGAGGGAGAGTTGACTGGAGGGAACAGTATTCTGGAAACCATGGTAAAGCTTGTGCCCCTGCAAACCTTACACCTATTGCTGAGGAATTGAGGGCATCTTCATCTCAAATGCCTCATGACCTGACTTTAGACCCCAACACCTCCCCAGAAAGGGAGTGATTTGTGTTTAATGTATAGCCCCAGACCATAGAACTACACAGCACTCCCCCCTTCACAGTGAACAAATTTCTAAACAAAGTTAATTGAGCATTCTTGATTACACCCCTAATCCCTCTATCTGGTGGCTAAAGTGAGCACTCGTGTCACCGTTATGGCCTCCTGTGGTCCCTTCTGTGCTGACATGTATAGATGCACTCACACACACACACACACACACACACACACACACACACACACACACACACACACACACACACACACACACACACGCAGCAAGACTGATCATCACTAGCTTTGGGACACCAAACCCATGTCTCTGATTTATGGCTATATCTTCATCATCAGAAAGTCAAGGATTGCTGATGGCAGACAGACAACTAGACTGCCAATCCTTTCCCCAGGATGATAGAGTCATCATGGTCTATTCATTCACATCCTCAACTCCTTCTTTAGTGTCTGAAATGTCATTAGAACTTGGATCATCCAGGTCATAGTCAGGACTCTAGCCCTTTTCTCCATGGAGTTGGGCACTCGAGATTCTTTTTAGTGCAGAAAATGGTTAAGGGACAGGTGCCAGGTGCTGATTTAATGACCCTAAGACATCTAAAAAAAGGCCATCCCCACCTCCTCCCAAAAAAACGTTTAAATGTCTCCCATGCAATCAAGTCTTCATTGCTTGACTGAAAGCGACCTTATGTGCTGAACAGACATCCATGATATGTATCTCCACATCAAAATTACTCAAGAGTTTGGTAGATTTCTTAATTTCCAGGTGGCACATGGTCATTACTATTCCTGGTACCTTCCTTTTAGACTAACCTAGCACCATTTACTTTAATATTTTCAGCAATACCGGAATACCATCGAATGCAATCCTCTTTGACCTACTGCTGCTTCTGGCACAGATTGATCACTCTCACTCTTCTCAAACACACACACACACACACACACACACACACACACACACACACACACACACACACACACACACACACACACACATACACACACACACTATTACACTCGCTAAACAGCAGAACTGCTGTTTAACGAGTGTAAAATAACAACTTGATCACTCTCATTCTTCCCAAGTACACATACACACTTTAGCTGTCATCCACGCAAGCATGCATACACTCACGCACACAGACAGAAACAAACACACATGCAAATGCACATGCATGTACTAACTTTTTTCCTCCGTTTTTTATTTGTTTACCTCACTAAACAGCAAAATCGCTGTTTAACGGTCCTCGATCAATCTTACTCGTACTCACTGGCAGGCATACATTCACACACTCAGACACGCATGCTTCTATTTTTTAAATTGGAAATGTCTTCTTTTGTTGTTGTACACCCGCTAAACAAAAGTGTACCTTAGCCAGCGTAAAATAATGCATAGCCAGTAGGTTTCTTAAGAGTGTCAGAACATCTTAGTGGCAGGTCTATGACATTGCAAGAAGAAAAAATAAAAACCACTGATGGCATAGCATTCCACATAACAGATTTCCCCAGGATGACCAGATTTCTGCCTTATAAGTTCGGTCTCTCCTCATGATAAACACTATGGTTTACTACAAAAAAAAAAATAAAAAAAAAAGGCTACGAACTTGAGGCACATGTGGTGTTTGTGGATTTCTGTTCTCTGAGAAGAGCAGGCAGGCAGTCATAGGATAGGATGAAGTTTTAAATAAATAAGATGGCTGTAAGGAAACACGTTATTATGCGATGGTTGCTGAAATAACTAACTGCAACCAATCGCATTACAGATTTAAAAAAAAAAACAATATCAAAACATTATTATCGGGAAACGAGCTGACCCAAAAGATATGGCAATACACCTACCTACCTATAGCAGAAGAAAATAGCTTTACTCCAGGAAGAAAATGTGGGTATGTTTGAAATCTCTCAACAAAACAGATTCGTACAGCAACTGCACTAAATACAGTAGTTCCTAATGCAGTCAGCATCGCATTTGTATTGGTAAAAAAATTACGAAATGATAGCATCTCATGCATAGGTATGAGTTGGGGGCGTTGCTTGTGCGGAAGGACTGGGGAAGGCGGTTTATGGGCAGTCCTCGGGCAATAGCTGTGGAAAAGGTGAAAAATAACACTGGGCGTTATTATCAAATGGCTCGAGCGCCCATGTACTCGCTACAGCTCTGCGAGACTTTTTTCTGCTTAAAGATGGCTCACAGTACCGGAGCTGTAAGAATGGGTAATGAAAAATACAGTCAAAGTCAGTATTTACCATGGCACTAGAGATATGCTACAATGACAGATTTAAAAGATAGGAGAGAAAAACACTTCGGAAATGAGATAACAAGTGCAGTAGTATAGTGGTCCTAAAGCTTTATTTGGGTTTTGCTGACTCACGCTTGAACTGCACTGAGCATGTTCCTTTCTTAGAACTTGCTGGAAAACTACATGGTTTCCCTGATGAACTAGCAGGAGTTGTGGCTGCCATGTGTTTAGGCCTGCTTCTGTTTGCAATGTGTTGCATGCTATCTACATTTGCTCTGGAGCCCACTGAAATCATGCTATTGTCACTTGCAAGCATACTTGTGTGCCTTTCTGTAACTTCATGGATTTGATAAATCCCAATGGCTTTACTCAACGTTAAATTGCTGTCACAAAGCAAAATCTTTCTTACAGCAGCACTATTAATGTCACACACAAGCCTGTCCTTTATGAACTCATCTTTAACATCACTAAACCAACATGTTTTAGCTTTGTTTCTCAGGTTAGTAATATAAGCTGCAAAAGTTTCCCCTGGTTTCTGATCTCTTGTGTAAAACAAATGCCTCTCTAATGTAATATTTGTCTGGGGTTGCACATTTCTCTGAATTTGTGCTTCAAACACTTGGGGTCTTCCCTTGATTTAGCCTGTACAATAAAAAAACAATTTTCACCTTCTCCCTCATATACTGCTGGTGCATACACAAATGAACGCTCTCTTTCAGTAGCCTCTGACCCAGTTAGGTGTAACAAAAATGAATGCCCTGGTGCATGCACCTTTGTCGGAATAAGCTGCTTGTATACAAATATCATACTCTTGCTCAAATATTCTCCAATTCTGTGCAATATTCTGATCAAATACAAGTGGTGAGGGCTTTTAAAATCCGTCTGCCATATCAACACATACCAGTGCAGGATTTTGCAAATATGCACGAATACATATGCATACACACATGCCAGAAATTTATGCCAGTATCTGTAACTTTGCCCAATGGCACAGCAAGCCTCTGAATAACTGAATTTTGCGAAATAAGTTTCTCATTCGCTTTGACAGTCTAGAAATTGTCATATAGCAAAAGTCATCTATCGTCATCCTAAGAAGCATTGCAAATAACTGAACTGTGCAAATGAACTGGGAAAAAGAAGTTTGGAGCGAGAAACATTTAGAAATTACTGCACTTTGCGAATAAATGGTACACAGCACAATGAAACTTCCCAAAATGGGGGTACTTTGCTAGATAATTCTTTACCGTGTGAGAAACATTCTGTAATGGCAGTACTTTGCAAATAGACACACCCAGCACAAGAAACTTTTTGAAATGGCTGTACTTTGACTATAGTTTATGAGATAGTTGCACTTTGCACACAGATAAACTCTTCAGAATACATGCACAGCAATAAGTACACACTGTAAGCACGTTTACACACTTTGAGATAGTTTGAATAACTCTGGTTATGCACTTGATACAATACGAAGTCATAGTTATGCCAAAACACAGCACTGCCAAAAAGTATGCAGTTGCCTTGCTTTATTATACTTAATGTGCCCTTTTTACCCCTGTTATATTCATTTTGCTTATTTATTCTCTTTCATGTCTATTGTACTTTTGTTGTGCTCGTTTGCTCTAAACATGCTTGTTTTACTTTAAACAAATTTGTTTCACTTTAAACATACTTATTTTGCTTTAAATGTACTTGTTTCACTTTAAACATACTTGTTTTGTCAAATATCTTAATCTCAAACATTTTGCTTAATTAATAAACCTTTTGTGCCTCCCGCTTGTTTAATAATGCAGTTTGTGCCCTTGTTTTATCTTTTTTTATAAAGTAAACTGTTCATGAGAGTTTTCATTACCTTTGGTTCTTTTCTGGCTCTTTTGTGCTCCTTTCTCTTAGTTTACCTTACCTGTTATCTCTGCACCTCGTGGGTTCAATATCAGTCTCTGGAATCCTAGTTCTGACAGCATGTTGCTCATCTTGTCTCGATATAATAGACAAATCTTCCTGGGTTCCCTTCAAGCAGCTTTATTATGTACAAACACATTACAATTATAGCGATTAACTTCAACTTAGGTAACATATACAAACCAACTACATTCATTCTCACATGCTTACTCTCTCGCTGGGTTGCACTTTCAAAATATCACTAGGTACAACACGTGCCTGTTATTTATATATGCACATTCATCACTTGCAATGCTTCTTAAAGACACATCACACACTGTGCTCTGCATTTCCTTTTTCAATATTCTTATCAAGGAAACATACTTTTTCACAGTTTTAGTAGTGGTGCTTGTTTGTCCTGGAATGGCCTTTTGGGATTGTGGTATAGAGTAACATTGCTGCATATCCAACAACAGCCTAGGCTTCTAATAGCACTGGTCTCCTCTCCCAGCAGCAGGTGTGTTGCCACCTCTGATATGGACTTTGAATAGTATTATAAGATCTCCCGCAATCTCATTGCATTTGCTAATCCTAATGAACATGTCCTGAGGTTATAGTCACCCATTTGTAGACTCTCCCCTTAGAGAGCTATATATTTCTGTGTTGTGATGGTATTGCATTGATACTGTACAGTAGCCGGAGAATGTAGAGCAATTATTGCTGACACTTCTAATCAATCAATATGGCTTCATAAAAAGAAACACTTTACTCTTGATAGAAGTGTTATTTTGAGTTGTACTATAAAGGTCAGTAATGGCTGTGAAGTTATTTAAATGGCTGACTTCTAATTTATGGTTAGTCCCTTAAGGTACAGAAGATTAATAAGTTAGATTAAAACAGACACTTAAGTGATGATACTGTTGACATTCTTGTCCCACTGCTGCAGTAGCCTTTAGGTTATATGGGTTGTGTCTTGACCAAAGTACAACAACCATCCAGCTTCCAAAAGCACTTTCTCCCTCCCTTACTTCCACCCTGACTGCTGATTGGTCATCCCTGATGAGGGAAAATTGGCACCACAGTGGAAAATCTTCAGTACTTTCTTGGTGCCTCATGAAGAAGCAGCTCAGAAGCATCACAAGAGCAACAATCAGCACTTATGCCCCTTTCTGGCATATAAATCCCCTTTGGGGACCCCTTCAACACATAAAAAATTAATTGTTTATATATCTATATGTATATAAAATTATAGATAAAAGTGTGTTTTTACTTTTATTTGTTTTAAGTGGTTCTGACCCTTTGAAAAAGCTTGGTATTTATTTAATGTTAGAAGTTTTTTTTATTAAAAGCCACCATTTTTAGCTTTGGCTAATTTGGGGCCAGATTTTGTGAAAAATGAACTGTTTATGTAAACCTTTCATTATGTAAGGGACATTTTGTGTGAGGAAGTTTTTTACTTGGGCATGGAATACTATGGATTATGCAGTACTTATGTTTTTTCTGTTAGACTAAATTTATTCTGAAAGGTTTTTTTTCCAAGAGTATAGCATTATAGTGTTTTGGGGACTTTGTATGTGTGTGAAAGTGTAAGTATGCTGTTTGTGCAGCCTGTTTGACAACTTACCGCTTGAATGACTCGTTCCAGCATTTGTGACCACATCTGAAGTTTCCTCCTTGGTTACATCATGGATACCTAATCTACTTGTGTTGGTCCAACTTCTGTTGTTCCTAGAAAGAAAAAAACAGCTTAAGAAAGAGCCACTGCCAACTCCATGGACTCAGTCATTGCTTCAGCCCATAGGGGGTGACTCTGTTGTGGCCATCAGTCTTTCCTCAGACCACCCACTTAACTTTCTGGCTTCCTGTGGTGAAGTTCTTTCAGTCACCATGAACTGGGCTTCACCGACATCCTCTTCTACTGTTTCAGTGTCCAAACTTGGCATGGGAGAACCATCTTTTCTGAGGCACAGAGAAATACAGGGGATGCTGCTGGATGTACCTGGGAAGAAGAGACCTCTTAATGGGGCAGATATTCCTTCTCCAAGTCAGTCAGTGAAGATGCCTGTAAAGGAAAAAACAAAGTTAAACATTGTTCATCAGAAGACATGGTATATATAAGAAAATATGATTTTCTTACTTTAGTCAATAAATTGTTACAGTCAGTCCTTGTTCACAAAATTCAGTACCTGTAAGTCAGATTAGTAGAAATATTCCTGAGGAAGATATGCTAGATGATTCTGACATAGACAGAGTCAAGGCTTCATCTCCTGCAGATTCAAAAGCTCAATACTCTGCTGCTGAAGAAACCTGGTCCTCACAACCTCCTTCAGAAAATTGTCTTTTTCTCATATTTTGTCAGGATAAATGATGTGTTTTTATGGGAATAAATTAATGTTACCCTGAACTGAGGTGATATTATGATATCACGACAAATGGATGTGACTCATTCTATACCTGTTTTCTTCTAGTGCCAGCCTTAGAGGATCTATATATTGCTGCCTGTAACAACTTGATTCACAACCTTCAGTCTCTCAAAAAGCAAGAAGGCTTTACTAAGTTTCTCAAATTAAAAAGCACTTGTTCTCTCACCTTAGGTCTGACCATGCAGCAATATTTATACCTACACTAGCAGGGAACAGGTTTGAGGTATCATCCACTCATTCCTCAGTGAACGAGGTCTGACCATGCAGCAATACTGATACCTACACCAGCAGGGAACAGGTTTGAAGTATCATCCACTCATTCCCCAGTGAATCCAGGTCTGACCATGCCAAAAAAATTTCCTAAAGCAGTACAAATGACAAAAATTACCTGGACAAAAGTGACATTTCCAACTCCAGTTCTTGCTCTACACCAGTATAAATTATATACCTGCATGTGAACAAATACCTTTTCCATCCCAAATGTGAACTAATACCTATTCCTAGCCAACATCACCACAATCTTGGACAACTTCTCTCATGGGGGTCATCTCTAAGTTTAGCAGAAGACTGCTTTTCTCTCACTGCAAATTCCAGTTGCTGTCTACAAAGTACCATACTATTAATTTCTCTTTTAACTAGTTAGAACTTCTCCAACTATTATGTCATTGTTATAACTTTTATAATCTTAATGTTTTCAATATTATGTTTAATTCTATAAAATTGCTCAGGCATTTTGTATTACTTTTAAGCACTACCAAAGTAGTGGTGTTCAGATGCTTTGTAATACTGTGCAACTTTCTCCATGGTCCTTTTCAATAAAACGGGCTACTACCAAGTCTTAGTTTTCGGATAATCAAAGGATGCACCATTCACATATCTTAGCATCTCCAAGGGCCTCTGCCATGAAGCTTTTGAAACGCTATGTTCCCTGGCTTTTCAGGAAGAGGGTAGCTGAGTAACAGGTGTCGTGCTGAACTTTTGAATTGCTGATGCAGGAATCTAAACTAGTGTTAATCAACAGACAAAGAAGGAGGAGATATGCTGCATATGCATGGGAATTGTAAGTCAGAGTTGATGGCTTCCGGTATGTCCAGACATCTCCACAATAGCATCTGAAGTACTAAGAGGAAGCCATTTTTTTAAAATGGATAACCTCCATCATACACACATGGTACGGTTTCTTAAAAACAGTTACACCTAAAGAAAGGGTAGTTCACCTAAAAGTAACCAAAAAGACATATACATGTTTGTTTATGCAGGATCTGTTCCACTGCCAAGAAACATCTGCCATGGACAACACAGAAAACTGTTTGCCCATTTCGGTGTATTGTAGTACATCTCTTATTACATAAGGGAATATTGCAAGACATCTATTAAGTTCGTACAGATCATGTTTGAGATAAGTACTATATACTACCAATTGACTAGCAATTATTGGTTTCCTTGTGTGGCTACCTCGAAACAGAATGCTTATGCCAGTTGCTTTGAAAAACAGCACTTCATCTGCTAAGCTTGATGCTAGCATTCAGCCTGAAGTGATTATGACAGATGTTTTGAAATGAAAAAAAAAAATTGAAAAGAAATCCTAGATCAGCTTTCACTATTAGGCTTGATCGAGGAACACCACCATCCCAACACTAAGTGGTATATAGGTTCACTGCTTCACAGAAGACAAATAGATTAATGTACCCAGACCCTATACAAGCCTAGACATATTTATCCCCAGTTGCCCCACTTGCAGGTGCTTTGGTTCATTGGCTTATAGGTGTTTACCAGGCTAAAAACCACAAAGGCTTTTTTAAAACTATCCATACATATCAAATCTCTGACATGTTCTGCCACCCTTGATAAGTGTAAACAGGGGTTTGGCAGATGAACCATTTACAGGTTACCTGTGTCCATTAGAGACACAGGTGCCAAACCAGGGATGGATTTCCAGTTTCCCATCCAATTGTCCAAGATGCACTTGAATTGGGTTAGGAAGAAACTCTGCTTCACATGGATGGGGATCCTGTTCCATAATCGGGGTAATCTCTGGGATACATACCTATCTGTCCATCAGGTCCTACTTGTATCACAGGCAAGGTTTAAGCCTTTAGAATGGGTAATTCTTGTTCTGTTTTGTGGATATGCTGGAGGTCCATCAGTGTGGAGTCCGACAATGCCTTATATGACAGGCATAGATCTCTCCTCAAAAGCCTGTAGGAGACAGAATACAGGGATATGGGCTTGAGGCAGTCTGCATAGGACATGTTAGTTACAACCTGTAGGTATTTAGTGTGGAACCTCTGTGGACATTCCAACTGTTGGATATGCCTGCTTAGGTACATTCCGTAGGGGTCACTGTACTGAAAGATAGGTCTGATGAATGATGAATATAGTGGACCAATGACTTCCTTGGACATAGATTCCATACCTTTGTTTATATGTTGCGCAACATAGAATGATTTCCTCAACACTGTAGACACATGATGGTCATTACTATTTATGTGTGTCCCTAAGTCCCAGACTAGTGAGTCAACTATAAGGGGTGTGTTGTCGATATGATATTTACCAGGGATGGATGATTTCCCAAAGGATACTATTATGCATTTCTTGCCATTTAGTTTTAGTCCATGGCTCTGACACCAGTTGTTTGTCTGTCAGCCCCTCCTGGAGAACATTTGGGTCAGTGTGGGATTCAAGGACAGCTCCTAATTTGCAATCATCAGCAAATTTATTCAGCCAAAGACCACTGACATTGGCCTTAACTTCTGATAAGTAATTGCCAAAAATGAGTGGTCCAAGGAATGATCCTGAAGATATTCCACTTGTGACTGTCCTCTTTGTACAGATGGACTCCCCAGTTATAACTTCCTGGATCCTGTCTGTGAGCCATTTGGCTACCCACCAGGTGATATACAGGTTTTTATATAACCTCTTGAGTTTGACAATAATGCTTGAGTGGGGTCTTGTGTCAAATGCCCTGGCCAGGTCAAGGTAGACCATGTGAATGCTTTTGCCCTCATCCATTGTCTTGGTGACCTTAGGTTGACCAGGCTGAGTAGGCATGATCTGCACTTGTCGAAACCAAGCTGTTTTGGGTACAGTGTCTGGGGGTTTGCAATATCTGTATTGATCATCTCCATGATAATTATTTATATGGATTTAAATATAAAACACTAATGAGACTTATGGGTCTGTCGTTTCCAGGGTCTGTAGATAGCCCACCTTTATGGAAAGGGATGACTGTCACCTTTCTCAGGCTTCATGAGGCATGAAGCCTGTTTGGAGGCTACAGTTAAATAGTAATTCCATAAGCCCTGATAGGTCATGTTTCATACTATTTAAAAGTCACCATGGGATGTTGTCTGAATCCACTGTTGCAGTTTTGTTGATCTTAGAGAGAGCATTAACAACCTGTTTCTTAGTGATTGTCGGGGGAGTTATACTTAAAGATATTTCCAGTGGTAAAGTTGAGGGGGTGAGAGGGGTAAATTTGGAGTTGAATGTATCAGCTAGGAGGTTTGATATATCTATGCAGCTATTAATATGCTATGCTAATATCAATATGCTTGTACAGGGTTTCCGTGAACATTTCTGCATAGGCAGGAGTGTTCTCAGGGTTTATGGGGGCTTCAAATTTTGCCTGGTTCTCACTAGTAGGAGTTTAGCCTTAGAATAGTTCATGAATATTCCAGGCTTAGCTGGGGGTCCAGCTTTTAGTTTTACTTCAGAAGGAGACCGTGTTGTGGTCTTCCCTTACCAGGGAAGGCAATACAGTAGGGGATGTGCAGCAGTCTCTCATATTAGAGAGGACCTAATCCAGTATGGCTGGAGCCCTGGTTGGCATACTGACCATCTGACCGTCTGATCCATGGAGTTTTTGTTTACAAAATCCAGGAATCTCTGTGCATGTACATTTGTTGTATTGGATTCCCAGTTGATAGTGAGGTAGTTGAAGTCACCCATTAATATGGTATTGGACTGAATGGTTAATGTTTCAAA
The DNA here is from genome assembly GCF_019279795.1 of Protopterus annectens. Lineage (NCBI taxonomy): Eukaryota > Metazoa > Chordata > Ceratodontiformes > Protopteridae > Protopterus > Protopterus annectens. Next base: position 142,326,103 of record NC_056735.1, read on the forward strand.
TAAGTTTAAAGCAAAAGCTGTATCTTCCATGACCAACTTAATGAAGCATAGTGTCTGCAGTGCTACAGAAGGACCGGCTACAGCTGCAACATCCAGCATCTCCATCTCTAAGCACACATTGCACAGTCTAACAGTCTACTGTAAATATGCCAAGACAAAGTTAACGTTTACAGATATCCCATTTAAAGGCTCCTGTATTTTTGGTCCAGAAGTTAATAAACATGTAGAAAACGTAATGACGTGGGGCAAAACTTTCACAAGTGAAGGAGTTTTATTTCAGCTGTGTTAACCCTGTAGAAAATGTGAAGGAGGGAAACACGTTGAGTGAGTGAGTTAAATTTCAGCTATCTCAACCCTCCTTTTCCATAACACACACACACACACACATGCACACTCTCACATGCACACAGACATCAGATATGATTTGGATGCAACATATCTCAGAAAAAATAGAGGTTGTCCAGATGGCAGACCATTTCTTAAAATAACTTTTACATAAGATCACTGCCCCAAAGGAAAGTGTCTTTAGGAATCTTTAGGCTGACATAGCCAACCTAGTGGCCAGCACTAGCAGCCCTATGGCCTGGCCCATTTGTTCCAATCTTGAAACAACCGGGCCATCTGTCACTTTGTATCCATGAACCTCTGCCAAAAAAGACATATGGATCAGGATTCATATTCATGCATTTCTAACCTGACCAATTTTATCATCACTTCCATTACCATTATGCAAGAACTAAGACTGTTAGCCTCCTCCAATGGTGAATAATTAGAGTTCCGCCAGACCAGATGAGAAAAATCCTGGATTTTACTCCAGAATTGATTTTTATTGGTCATTTTTGTTATCCATGCCTTACAACCATCATTATCCCATTGAAATTCACCTTGTACCTATTCAGTGTTTAAGCGGGTTTTCAACCTGCACTGAGGGAGAGTTGACTGGAGGAACAGTATTCTGGAAACCATGGTAAAGCTTGTGCCCCTGCAAACCTTACACCTATTGCTGAGGGATTGAAGGCATCTTCATCTCAAATGCCTCATGACCTGACTTTAGACCCCAACACCTCCCCAGAAAGGGAGTGATTTGTGTTTAATGAATAGCCCCAGACCATAGAACTACACAGCACTCCTCCCTTCACAGTGAACAAATTTCTAAACATAGTTAATTGAGCATTCTTGATTACACCCCTAATCCCTCTATCTGGTGGCTAAAGTGAGCACTTGTGTCGCCGTTATGGCCTCCTGTGGTCCCTTCTCTGCTGACATGTATAGATGCGCGCGCACACACACACACACACACACACACACACACACACACACACACACACACACACACACACACACACACACACACACAGCAAGACTGATCATCACTAGCTTTGGAACACCAAGCCCATGTCACTGATTTATGGCTATATCTTCATCATCAGAAAGTCAAGGATTGCTGATGGCAGACAGACAACTAGACTGCCAATCCTTTCCCCAGGATGATAGAGTCATCATGGTCTATTCATTCACATCCTCAACTCCTTCTTTAGTGTCTGAAATGTCATTAGAACTTGGATCATCCAGGTCATAGTCAGGACTCTAGCCCTTTTCTCCATGGAGTTGGGCACTCGAGATTCTTTTTAGTGCAGAAAATGGTTAAGGGACAGGTGCCAGGTGCTGATTTAATGACCCTAAGACATCTAAAAAAAGGCCATCCCACCTCCTCCCAAAAAACGTTTAAATGTCTCCCATGCAATCAAGTCTTCATTGCTTGACTGAAAGCGACCTTATGTGCTGAACAGACATCCATGATATGTATCTCCACATCAAAATTACTCAAGAGTTTGGTAGATTTCTTAATTTCCAGGTGGCACATGGTCATTACTATTCCTGGTACCTTCCTTTTAGACTAACCTAGCACCATTTACTTTAATATTTTCAGCAATACCGGAATACCATCGAATGCAATCCTCTTTGACCTACTGCTGCTTCTGGCACAGATTGATCACTCTCACTCTTCTCAAACACACACACACACACACACACACACACACACACACACACACACACACACACACACACACACACACACACACACATACACACACTATTACACTCGCTAAACAGCAGAACTGCTGTTTAACGAGTGTAAAATAACAACTTGATCACTCTCATTCTTCCCAAGTACACATACACACTTTAGCTGTCATCCACGCAAGCATGCATACACTCACGCACACAGACAGAAACAAACACACATGCAAATGCACATGCATGTACTAACTTTTTTCCTCCGTTTTTTATTTGTTTACCTCACTAAACAGCAAAATCGCTGTTTAACGGTCCTCGATCAATCTTACTCGTACTCACTGGCAGGCATACATTCACACACTCAGACACGCATGCTTCTATTTTTTAAATTGGAAATGTCTTCTTTTGTTGTTGTACACCCGCTAAACAAAAGTGTACCTTAGCCAGCGTAAAATAATGCATAGCCAGTAGGTTTCTTAAGAGTGTCAGAACATCTTAGTGGCAGGTCTATGACATTGCAAGAAGAAAAAATAAAAACCACTGATGGCATAGCATTCCACATAACAGATTTCCCCAGGATGACCAGATTTCTGCCTTATAAGTTCGGTCTCTCCTCATGATAAACACTATGGTTTACTACAAAAAAAAAAAAAAAGGCTACGAACTTGAGGCACATGTGGTGTTTGTGGATTTCTGTTCTCTGAGAAGGGCAGGCAGGCAGTCATAGGATAGGATGAAGTTTTAAATAAATAAGATGGCTGTAAGGAAACACATTATTATGCGATGGTTGCTGAAATAACTAACTGCAACCAATCGCATTACAGATTAAAAAAAAAAAAAAAAACAATATCAAAGCATTATTATCAGGAAACGAGCTGACCCAAAAGATATGGCAATACACCTACCTACCTATAGCAGAAGAAAAAAGCTTTACTCCAGGAAAAAAATGTGGGTATGTTTGAAATCCCTCAACAAAGCAGATTCGTACAGCAACTACACTAAATACAGTAGTTCCTAATGCAGTCAGCATTGCATTTTTATTGGTAAAAAAATGACGAAATGAAAGCATCTCATGCATAGGTATGAGTTGGGGGCGTTGCTTGTGCGGAAGGACTGGGGAAGGCGGTTTATGGGCAGTCCTCGGGCAATAGCTGTGGAAAAGGTGAAAAATAACACTGGGCGTTATTATCAAATGGCTCGGCCCATGTACTCGCTACAGCCGAGACTTTTTTCTGCTTAAAGATGGCTCACAGTACCGGAGCTGTAAGAATGGGTAATGAAAAATACAGTCAAAGTCAGTATTTACCATGGCACTAGAGATATGCTACAATGACAGATTTAAAAGATAGGAGAGAAAAACACTTCGGAAATGAGATAACAAGTGCAGTAGTATAGTGGTCCTAAAGCTTTATTTGGGTTTTGCTGACTCACGCTTGAACTGCACTGAGCATGTTCCTTTCTTAGAACTTGCTGGAAAACTACATGGTTTCCCTGATGAACTAGCAGGAGTTGTGGCTGCCATGTGTTTAGGCCTGCTTCTGTTTGCAATGTGTTGCATGCTATCTACATTTGCTCTGGAGCCCACTGAAATCATGCTATTGTCACTTGCTAGCATACTTGTGTGCCTTTCTGTAACTTCATGGATTTGATAAATCCCAATGGCTTTACTCAACGTTAAATTGCTGTCACAAAGCAAAATCTTTCTTACAGCAGCACTATTAATGTCACACACAAGCCTGTCCTTTATGAACTCATCTTTAACATCACTAAACCAACATGTTTTAGCTTTGTTTCTCAGGTTAGTAATATAAGCTGCAAAAGTTTCCCCTGGTTTCTGATCTCTTGTGTAAAACAAATGCCTCTCTAATGTAATATTTGTCTGGGGTTGCACATTTCTCTGAATTTGTGCTTCAAACACTTGGGGTCTTCCCTTGATTTAGCCTGTACAATAAAAAAACAATTTTCACCTTCTCCCTCATATACTGCTGGTGCATACACAAATGAACGCTCTCTTTCAGTAGCCTCTGACCCAGTTAGGTGTAACAAAAATGAATGCCCTGGTGCATGCACCTTTGTCGGAATAAGCTGCTTGTATACAAATATCATACTCTTGCTCAAATATTCTCCAATTCTGTGCAATATTCTGATCAAATACAAGTGGTGAGGGCTTTTAAAATCCGTCTGCCATATCAACACATACCAGTGCAGGATTTTGCAAATATGCACGAATACATATGCATACACACATGCCAGAAATTTATGCCAGTATCTGTAACTTTGCCCAATGGCACAGCAAGCCTCTGAATAACTGAATTTTGCGAAATAAGTTTCTCATTCGCTTTGACAGTCTAGAAATTGTCATATAGCAAAAGTCATCTATCGTCATCCTAAGAAGCATTGCAAATAACTGAACTGTGCAAATGAACTGGGAAAAAGAAGTTTGGAGCGAGAAACATTTAGAAATTACTGCACTTTGCGAATAAATGGTACACAGCACAATGAAACTTCCCAAAATGGGGGTACTTTGCTAGATAATTCTTTACCGTGTGAGAAACATTCTGTAATGGCAGTACTTTGCAAATAGACACACCCAGCACAAGAAACTTTTTGAAATGGCTGTACTTTGACTATAGTTTATGAGATAGTTGCACTTTGCACACAGATAAACTCTTCAGAATACATGCACAGCAATAAGTACACACTGTAAGCACGTTTACACACTTTGAGATAGTTTGAATAACTCTGGTTATGCACTTGATACAATACGAAGTCATAGTTATGCCAAAACACAGCACTGCCAAAAAGTATGCAGTTGCCTTGCTTTATTATACTTAATGTGCCCTTTTTACCCCTGTTATATTCATTTTGCTTATTTATTCTCTTTTCATGTCTATTGTACTTTTGTTGTGCTCGTTTTGCTCTAAACATGCTTGTTTTACTTTAAACAAATTTGTTTCACTTTAAACATACTTATTTTGCTTTAAATGTACTTGTTTCACTTTAAACATACTTGTTTTGTCAAATATCTTAATCTCAAACATTTTGCTTAATTAATAAACCTTTTGTGCCTCCCGCTTGTTTAATAATGCAGTTTGTGCCCTTGTTTTATCTTTTTTTATAAAGTAAACTGTTCATGAGAGTTTTCATTACCTTTGGTTCTTTTCTGGCTCTTTTTGTGCTCCTTTCTCTTAGTTTACCTTACCTGTTATCTCTGCACCTCGTGGCTCCGAATATCAGTCTCTGGAATCCTAGTTCTGACAGCATGTTGCTCATCTTGTCTCGATATAATAGACAAATCTTCCTGGGTTCCCTTCAAGCAGCTTTATTATGTACAAACACATTACAATTATAGCGATTAACTTCAACTTAGGTAACATATACAAACCAACTACATTCATTCTCACATGCTTACTCTCTCGCTGGGTTGCACTTTCAAAATATCACTAGGTACAACACGTGCCTGTTATTTATATATGCACATTCATCACTTGCAATGCTTCTTAAAGACACATCACACACTGTGCTCTGCATTTCCTTTTTCAATATTCTTATCAAGGAAACATACTTTTTCACAGTTTTAGTAGTGGTGCTTGTTTGTCCTGGAATGGCCTTTTGGGATTGTGGTATAGAGTAACATTGCTGCATATCCAACAACAGCCTAGGCTTCTAATAGCACTGGTCTCCTCTCCCAGCAGCAGGTGTGTTGCCACCTCTGATATGGACTTTGAATAGTATTATAAGATCTCCGCAATCTCATTGCATTTGCTAATCCTAATGAACATGTCCTGAGGTTATAGTCACCCATTTGTAGACTCTCCCCTTAGAGAGCTATATATTTCTGTGTTGTGATGGTATTGCATTGATACTGTACAGTAGCCGGAGAATGTAGAGCAATTATTGCTGACACTTCTAATCAATCAATATGGCTTCATAAAAGAAACACTTTACTCTTGATAGAAGTGTTATTTTGAGTTGTACTATAAAGGTCAGTAATGGCTGTGAAGTTATTTAAATGGCTGACTTCTAATTTATGGTTAGTCCCTTAAGGTACAGAAGATTAATAAGTTAGATTAAAACAGACACTTAAGTGATGATACTGTTGACATTCTTGTCCCACTGCTGCAGTAGCCTTTAGGTTATATGGGTTGTGTCTTGACCAAAGTACAACAACCATCCAGCTTCCAAAAGCACTTTCTCCCTCCCTTACTTCCACCCTGACTGCTGATTGGTCATCCCTGATGAGGGAAAATTGGCACTCACAGTGGAAAATCTTCAGTACTTTCTTGGTGCCTCATGAAGAAGCAGCTCAGAAGCATCACAAGAGCAACAATCAGCACTTATGCCCCTTTCTGGCATATAAATCCCCTTTGGGGACCCCTTCAACACATAAAAAATTAATTGTTTATATATCTATATGTATATAAAATTATAGATAAAAGTGTGTTTTTTTACTTTTATTTGTTTTAAGTGGTTCTGACCCTTTGAAAAAGCTTGGTATTTATTTAATGTTAGAAGTTTTTTTTATTAAAAGCCACCATTTTTAGCTTTGGCTAATTTGGGGCCGTATTTTGTGAAAAATGAACTGTTTATGTAAACCTTTCATTATGTAAGGGACATTTTGTGTGAGGAAGTTTTTTACTTGGGCATGGAATACTATGGATTATGCAGTACTTATGTTTTTTCTGTTAGACTAAATTTATTCTGAAAGGTTTTTTTTCCAAGAGTATAGCATTATAGTGTTTTGGGGACTTTGTATGTGTGTGAAAGTGTAAGTATGCTGTTTGTGCAGCCTGTTTGACAACTTACCGCTTGAATGACTCGTTCCAGCATTTGTGACCACATCTGAAGTTTCCTCCTTGGTTACATCATGGATACCTAATCTACTTGTGTTGGTCCAACTTCTGTTGTTCCTAGAAAGAAAAAAACAGCTTAAGAAAGAGCCACTGCCAACTCCATGGACTCAGTCATTGCTTCAGCCCATAGGGGGTGACTCTGTTGTGGCCATCAGTCTTTCCTCAGACCACCCACTTAACTTTCTGGCTTCCTGTGGTGAAGTTCTTTCAGTCACCATGAACTGGGCTTCACCGACATCCTCTTCTACTGTTTCAGTGTCCAAACTTGGCATGGGAGAACCATCTTTTCTGAGGCACAGAGAAATACAGGGGATGCTGCTGGATGTACCTGGGAAGAAGAGACCTCTTAATGGGGCAGATATTCCTTCTCCAAGTCAGTCAGTGAAGATGCCTGTAAAGGAAAAAACAAAGTTAAACATTGTTCATCAGAAGACATGGTATATATAAGAAAATATGATTTTCTTACTTTAGTCAATAAATTGTTACAGTCAGTCCTTGTTCACAAAATTCAGTACCTGTAAGTCAGATTAGTAGAAATATTCCTGAGGAAGATATGCTAGATGATTCTGACATAGACAGAGTCAAGGCTTCATCTCCTGCAGATTCAAAAGCTCAATACTCTGCTGCTGAAGAAACCTGGTCCTCACAACCTCCTTCAGAAAAATTGTCTTTTTCTCATATTTTTGTCAGGATAAATGATGTGTTTTTATGGGAATAAATTAATGTTACCCCTGAACTGAGGTGATATTATGATATGCGACAAATGGATGTGACTCATTCTATACCTGTTTTTCTTCTAGTGCCAGCCTTAGAGGATCTATATATTGCTGCCTGTAACAACTTGATTCACAACCTTCAGTCTCTCAAAAAGCAAGAAGGCTTTACTAAGTTTCTCAAATTAAAAAGCACTTGTTCTCTCACCTTAGGTCTGACCATGCAGCAATATTTATACCTACACTAGCAGGGAACAGGTTTGAGGTATCATCCACTCATTCCTCAGTGAACGAGGTCTGACCATGCAGCAATACTGATACCTACACCAGCAGGGAACAGGTTTGAAGTATCATCCACTCATTCCCCAGTGAAGAAGGAGGGAAAGTTTTTGGACTGATTTGGTAAGAGATTTTGGACTGATTTGGTAAGAGTTTTTTTTCCTTCTTCCACTTTGGTGTATGGAATTCTTAACCATGAGACCGATATGTGGAAGAGTGTACTTTTCTGGACAGACAGTTTCAGAGCTCTATCTACCACTCACCCTCCTAAAGGTAGTGCCTATCTCAATTCTACTGTTTCCAATATTCCTTACTCATGCATGAATCGTGCCATCCCAAATAGAACCAAGATGCTCTCATCCAAAAAAAGGAAGCCAACCTGGTGGTCCCCCTGCCATAAACAAACTTTACAACAAAAGGAAGAAACTGTTGCAGAAAAGAGGAAAATCCCAGGATGCAAAAAACTCCCTTACCAGCCTCAGTAAGAAACTGAGATCCCTCATAAAATCCTCCAAAGCTAGTTACGAAAATAAAATTGCCAAAGATTCCAAAGACAACCACAAGGCATTCTATAACTATGTCAAGAATCTAAATGGCAATGCTCAGATCTGCTCTGAGCTAAAACAGAATGGCATTAAATATACTGATCCCAAGGATATTGCCAATATCTTGGCAGATCGATTCAGTGCCAACTTCACCCCCCTCTCACCCCCTAAATGGCCCATCTCAATACCGGAAGATTGCCAAAGAATTAAGAATTTCAAGAATATCACCAAAGGATACCTCAGAGTGAGTGAGGGGACCCTTCCCCATCATCAAAGTCTGTGTCTTCAGTAAGGGACTCCTCTGTGGAGTCCATGTGCTTCTTCTTGCACAAGCTCTTTTGATGAACTTCCTCAGAGGGAGAAGCTGGGGAAGATGGCACAAAAGGGGTCTCCTGTGGGAGTATATCTTGAGGCCTATGCGCCCAGTGTACGATAGGAGCGACTTGTGTACATTGCGGTCCAGAGGAGGGCGGGGAGAGTGATAGTACAGGATCACCAACTGATGCCAGAGCCTTCTCCATTAGCCGGAAGGCCAGTCCACATGAAGAGGGGTGAGTGCCCAGAGCAGGGGTCACCCCTCTCCTAAGTAACTCAGCCTGCCGACTCAGATTCCCTTGCTGGCTGTGAAACACCAAATTACTTACGCCACATCTGACATCCTGGGTCATAGCGAAACTCTCCTGCCACAAAGGCAACTGCGTCTCCTTAGTGAGGTCCATAAAGGGAACTGTAGAGGGGGAAGACTGTGCTATATCAAGGGTCTTCAAAGGCCTGAGCTACAGGTGTCTGCAGCGAGGAAATCATCGGTCCCGAAGTCATGGTCTGCACCGAAGTGGTTGTCGGCGCTAAGGCTGAAACCAAAAAAATCAGAGCCGATAACTGAATGGTCGGTGCTGAGAGGGTAGTCGGTGTCTGGTAAGTTGTCGGAGCCGAACAGGCAATGGACGTCGAAAAATCCTTCAATGTCATGACAGTCTGCATCGACTGGGCTGCTGGTACTGGTAAAGATGTCTGAACTGCTGAGCCCCTCGGTACCGATATGGGAAAGGGCACGCTAGTCAGTGCCGAAGTCACAGATGGCTCCAATGGCCTCGGTGCCGAAGGTCTAGGTTCCGAAAGCATTGGAGCTGAAGAAGTCAAATCCGAACTGGAAAGCTTAGCTTTCTTGGGTCTCGGTTCCTGGGGTTCCCCAGCCGGGGACGAAGGAAGACACTTGGCCTTTATATGTTCATCACTCTTTCTTATGGGATCTTGGAGGGGTTGAAGCCTCTGACCCAGAAATAGACTCGGGAAAAGGAGATTTAAGTAGCCCATTCAATATTAGTTTATTTTTTCTCTCAATCAACGTCCTGTTAATGAAATTCTTACAAATCCCGCAAGGCGGGTCAACTGTTAAATGAGGCACACCCAAGCAATAGACACACAGGGAATGTGCATCAAGTAGGTAATTTATGGCCACAATCTAGACATCTTTTAAATCCTGGACTACCTTTTTTATCTGCCATGATAGAAAGAAAGAAGGAAACCCAGAAAAAATACCAGCAATGGTACAAGAATTACCCGAAGGTAAGAAGGAAAGGGGGTTTACCAACGATGGTAAAAAAAAAAATTACCTCGCGGTAAAGAGGAGGAAAGGAATAGAAAGGATTCAAGAAAGGATAGTCAAATGTGATAAGGTAAGAGAAAACTATCTAATAATTTTTCTGTGAGAAAAGGCTGTTTTAGAATTTAGTATGAAGAAAAAAATTGTACTTAGCTCAAGAGAAGTAGCTTGACACGACCGAATGGCAATGTGGCAAACGAAATCTGAGGTAACAGGGAGAGGGGAATTCTGGGTAAGAGTTTTAGCTCGAGAGTTTGTAGCTGACGCGAGCTTGGAAGATGGCCGCCTCAGTTCCAAGGTCAGAACCGATCCCCACACGTAAGGAATGAACTAGGATTAACAATATCAGATCTGATGTTCTAGCTAATGCATTCAATTGCCACATTTCGCAACTGCATTTATAGCTCCCCGGTTAGCCAGCCAGTCTTTCTAATGTGCCTTAAATCTATCCATGCCATCCCGTTCTTCTTCCATGCATTCCTGTAGTCCTGATGCCTTTCTCTGCTCTGGCATTCCTCCACCAGCTTTCCTTTTGTACTTTATTTCCTACCGGGATCCGACTCATATCTATATTTCCTACGGGTATCAGACTCATATCTATTCTATTGCCTGTATCACATACTGTTTCAGTTTGTATTCCACTTATAGTTTCTTTTGTCCATGTGATGTTAGAGCATTCAGTATTTCCACAACATCTGGTGTTTCCCCACTGGTCACCTGCCTGAGTCTTCACCCTAGACTCTGTTACCCTTAGAAGCTTCTTTGAACATTGCTTGAAGTTGCTTGTGGCATCTGGTGGTACTGGGGGGCTGGACTGTTTCATTGGGAATGACTTTGCAATCACTCGTGTAATCTACTGCTGGTTTCTGACTAGGGAAAATCAAAGTTGCTAGCTGGTATGTCGTGTATGTGGTCCTGTTTCTGTATCTTTGGACAAGCAGTGTGTTGTCCAACATCAATCCATAAAAATTACAACCCTAAAAATTAACCCATAGTCAGTGTTCAGGGAAAATATTTGGCATTTGCACTACTCGTAAATACGAGAATAAGAAAATGATTGTATTAGGCACCATTTATAGACAATAGAATGTCACTCATGTCCAAGGCAGAAATAATAACACACTATTCAAAACCCTTATTTGACCTATCATTTCATACATTTCTCCCTTTGGTATGGATCTAACTTGACATTTGAAATGTTAGAATCACACAGCTTTGTAACCAGGAGAATTCAGGGCATGAATGCAATACCTGATCCTATGCTAATCAGCTAAAGGCTCTGTCTCTTTCATGAAACCCCTATAGGCATCTCAGAGGGGACCTTATGCTGGAGTAGAGGGCTTTGACGACCCATCTCTGATGTACCTTTAGCACATGCACAAAACAGACTACAGCAGATTGTGGTAGCCAGACTTTGGCTTTTGAGTTAAACAGAGCTTGCCTGACAGGCATTTCTGCCCAGAAAGGATTCACAGACTATGGAAAACACTCACAAACCATTTAAAGTAGTTCTTCCCTGACACTGTGCAAATGAAACCTTGACAAATGTATAAGAAACAGTTAAATAACCCACAATCTAGCCATTGTATTTACATGCTCAGTCTCTATTGTACACATTATCACAATCTGCAGAATACGGTTTGGGACACGTGGCTAAGATTACAAAGGTGTTGTAAGGTTTTCAACCTAGGAATCACTTATGGGTTATATAACTAATGATGTAGCAATAACATGAATAACTTTGGCTATCACGAGTGTTTACATTTACAAAACTGATTCTGTTCAACTTGCATAGCAGTCATCCATTAGTGCATCAAATTGTAATTGAAAAAACACTGAAACCCTGGCTATGTAAATGTCAATCAGTTCTCCTGTTTCATAAGAATACACTGCACATGAAAGCATAGTGATGTACAATGTGAAGTCATTACTGTAGAAATTTCAATGAACACACAAAATACAGTTCGCTTTTTTGGCAGTGCTGCCAAGTACCCAGAGACACTAAATTGTAGCAGTTTTACCAGTGGTCAAAGCAGTACAAATGACAAAAATTACCTGGACAAAAGTGACATTTCCAAATCCAGTTCTTGCTCTACACCAGTATAAATTATATACCTGCATGTGAACAAATACCTTTTCCATCCCAAATGTGAACTAATATCTATTCCTAGCCAACATCACCACAATCTTGGACCAACTTCTCTCATAGGGGTTATCTCTAAATGTAGCAGAAGACTGCTTTTCTCTCACTGCAAATTCCAGTTGCTGTCTGTATTAAAGTACCATACTATTAATTTCTCTTTTAACCAGTTAGAATTTCTCCAACTATTGCATCATTGTCATAACTTGTTCTTAATGTTTTCAGTATTATGTTTAATTCTATAAAATTGCTCAGACGTTTTTGTATTACTTTTAAACACCATCAAATTAGTGCTGTTCAGATGTTGTGTAATACTGTGAAACATTTCTCCATGGTCCTTTTTAATAAAACGGGCTACTACCAAGTCTGACTTTCCAGATAATCAAAGGATGCACCATTCACATATCTTAGCATCTACAAGGGCCTCAGCCATGAAGCTTCTGAAACACAATGTCCCTGGCTTTCAGTTCAGGAAGAGGGTAGCTGAGTAACAGGTGTCATGCTGAACTGTTGAAATGCTTATGCAGGAATCCAAATTATTGTTCATCAACAGGTAAAGAAGAAGGAGGTTTGCTGCATATGCATGGGAATTGTAAGTCAGAGTTAATGGCTTACGGTATGTCCAGGCATCTCCACAATAGTATCTGAAGTACTAAGAGGAAGCCATTTTTTAAAATGGATAACCTCCATCATACACACATGGTACGGTTTCTTAAAAACAGTTACACCTAAGGAAGGGCAGTTCACCTAAAAGTAACCAAAAAGACATATATATGTTAATTTATGCAGGATCTGTTCCACTGCCAAAAAACATCTGCCAAGGACAACACAGAAAACTGTTGGCCCATTTCGGTGTATTGTAGTACATCTCTTATTACATGAGGGAATATTGCAAGACATCTATTAAGTTCGTACAGATCATGTTTGAGATAAGTACTATATACTACCAATTGACTAGCAATTATTGGTTTCCTTGTGTGGCTACCTCGAAACAGAATGCTTATGCCAGTTGCTTTGAAAAACAGCACTTCATCTGCTAAGCTTGATGCTAGCATTCAGCCTGAAGTGATTATGACAGATGTTTTGAAATGAAAAAAAAAAATTGAAAAGAAATCCTAGATCAGCTCTCACTATTAGGCTTGATCAAGGAACACCGCCATCCCAACACTAAGTGGTATATAGGTTCACTGCTTCACAGAAGACAAATAGATTAATGTACCTAGACCCTATACAAGCCTAGACATATTTATCCCCAGTTGCCCCACTTGCAGGTGCTTTGGTTCATTGGCTCATAGGTGTTTACCAGGCTAAAAACCACAAAGGCTTTTTTAAAACTATCCATACATATCAAATCTCTGACATGTTCTGACACCCTTGATAAGTGTAAACAGGGGTTTGGCAGATGAACCATTTACATGTTACCTGTGTCCATTAGAGACACAGGTGCCAAACCAGGGATGAATTTCCAGTTTCCCATCCAATTGTCCAAGATGCACTTGAATTGGGTTAGGAAGAAACTCTGCTTCACATGGATGGGGATCCTGTTCCATAATCGGGGTAATCTCTGGGATACATACCTATCTGTCCATCAGGTCCTACTTGTATCACAGGCAAGGTTTAAGCCTTTAGAATGGGTAATTCTTGTTCTGTTTTGTGGATATGCTGGAGGTCCATCAGAGTGGAGTCTGACAATGCCTTATATGACAGGCATAGATCTCTCCTCAAAAGCCTGTAGGAGACAGAATACAGGGATATGGGCTTGAGGCAGTCTGCATAGGACATGTTAGTTACAACCTGTAGGTATTTAGTGTGGAACCTCTGTGGACATTCCAACTGTTGGATATGCCTGCTTAGGTACATTCCGTAGGGGTCACTGTACTGAAAGATAGGTCTGATGAATGATGAATATAGTGGACCAATGACTTCCTTGGACATAGATTCCATACCTTTGTTTATATGTTGCGCAACATAGAATGATTTCCTCAACACTGTAGACACATGATGGTCATTGCTATCTATGTGTGTCCCTAAGTCCCAGACTAGTGAGTCAACTATAAGGGGTGTGTTGTCGATATGATATTTACCAGGGATGGATGATTTCCCAAAGGATACTATTATGCATTTCTTGCCATTTAGTTTTAGTCCATGGCTCTGACACCAGTTGTTTGTCTGTCAGCCCCTCCTGGAGAACATTTGGGTCAGTGTGGGATTCAAGGACAGCTCCTAATTTGCAATCATCAGCAAATTTATTCAGCCAAAGACCACTGACATTGGCCTTGACTTCTGATAAGTAATTGCCAAAAATGAGTGGTCCAAGGAATGATCCCGAAGATATTCCACTTGTGACTGTCCTCTTTGTACAGATGGACTCCCCAGTTATAACTTCCTGGATCCTGTCTGTGACCCATTTGGCTACCCACCAGGTGATATACAGGTTTTTATATAACCTCTTGAGTTTGACAATAATGCTTGAGTGGGGTCTTGTGTCAAATGCCCTGACCAGGTCAAGGTAGACCATGTGAATGATTTTGCCCTCATCCATTGTCTTGGTGACCTTAGGTTGACCAGGCTGAGTAGGCATGATCTGCACTTGTCGAAACCAAGCTGTTTTGGGTACAGTGTCTGGAGGTTTGCAATATCTGTATTGATCATCTCCATGATAATTATTTATATGGATTTAAATATAAAACACTAATGAGACTTATGGGTCTGTCGTTTCCAGGGTCTGTAGATAGCCCACCTTTATGGAAAGGGATGACTGTCACCTTTCTCAGGCTTCATGAGGCATGAAGCCTGTTTGGAGGCTACAGTTAAATAGTAATTCCATAAGCCCTGATAGGTCATGTTTCATACTATTTAAAAGTCACCATGGGATGTTGTCTGAATCCATTGTTGCAGTTTTGTTGATCTTAGAGAGAGCATTAACAACCTGTTTCCTAGTGATTGTCGGGGGAGTTATACTTAAAGATATTTCCAGTGGTAAAGTTGAGGGGGTGAGAGGGGTAAATTTGGAGTTGAATGTATCAGCTAGGAGGTTTGATATATCTATGCAGCTATTAATATGCTATGCTAATATTAATATGCTTGTACAGGGTTTCCGTGAACATTTCTGCATAGGCAGGAGTGTTCTCAGGGTTTATGGGGGCTTCAAATTATGCCTGGTTCTCACTAATAGGAGTTTAGCCTTAGAATAGTTCATGAATATTCCAGGCTTAGCTGCGGGTCCAGCTTTTAGTTTTACTTCAGAAGGAGACCGTGTTGTGGTCTTCCCTTACCAGGGAAGGCAATACAGTAGGGGATGTGCAGCAGTCTCTCATATTAGAGAGGACCTAATCCAGTATGGCTGGAGCCCTGGTTGGCATACTGACCATCTGACCGTCTGATCCATGGAGTTTTTGTTTACAAAATCCAGGAATCTCTGTGCATGTACATTTGTTGTATTGGATTCCCAGTTGATAGAGAGGTAGTTGAAGTCACCCATTAATATGGTATTGGGTTGAATGGTTAATGTTTCAAATAAGTTTAAAGCAAAAGCTGTATCTTCCATGACCAACTTAATGAAGCATAGTGTCTGCAGTGCTACAGAAGGACCGGCTACAGCTGCAACATCCAGCATCTCCATCTCTAAGCACACATTGCACAGTCTAACAGTCTACTGTAAATATGCCAAGACAAAGTTAACGTTTACAGATATCCCATTTAAAGGCTCCTGTATTTTTGGTCCAGAAGTTAATAAACATGTAGAAAATGTAATGACGTGGGGCAAAACTTTCACAAGTGAAGGAGTTTTATTTCAGCTGTGTTAACCCTGTAGAAAATGTGAAGGAGGGAAACACGTTGAGTGAGTGAGTTAAATTTCAGCTATCTCAACCCTCCTTTTCCATAACACACACACACACACACACACGCATGCACACTCTCACACGCACACAAACATCAGATATGATTTGGATGCAACATATCTCAGAAAAAATAGAGGTTGTCCAGATGGCAGACCATTTCTTAAAATAACTTTTACATAAGATCACTGCCCCAAAGGAAAGTGTCTTTAGGAATCTTTAGGCTGACACAGCCAACCTAGTGGCCAGCACTAGCAGCCCTATGGCCTGGCCCATCTGTTCCAATCTTGAAACAACCGGGCCATCTGTCGCTTTGTATCCATGAACCTCTGTCAAAAAAGACATATGGATCAGGATTCATATTCATGCATTTCTAACCTGACCAATTTTATCATCACTTCCATTACCATTATGCAAGAACTAAGACTGTTAGCCTCCTCCAATGGTGAATAATTAGAGTTCCCGCCAGACCAGATGAGAAAAATCCTGGATTTTACTCCAGAATTGATTTTTTATTGGTCATTTTTTTGTTATCCATGCCTTACAACCATCATTATCCCATTGAAATTCACCTTGTACCTATTCAGTGTTTATGCGGGTTTTCAACCTGCACTCAGGGAGAGTTGACTGGAGAGAACAGTATTCTGGAAACCATGGTAAAGCTTGTGCCCCTGCAAACCTTACACCTATTGCTGAGGAATTGAGGGCATCTTCATCTCAAATGCCTCATGACCTGACTTTAGACCCCAACACCTCCCCAGAAAGGGAGTGATTTGTGTTTAATGTATAGCCCCAGACCATAGAACTACACAGCACTCCCCCCTTCACAGTGAACAAATTTCTAAACAAAGTTAATTGAGCATTCTTGATTACACCCCTAATCCCTCTATCTGGTGGCTAAAGTGAGCACTCGTGTCACCGTTATGGCCTCCTGTGGTCCCTTCTGTGCTGACATGCATAGATGCACTCACACACACACACACACACACACACACACACACACACACACACACACACACACACACACACGCAGCAAGACTGATCATCACTAGCTTTGGGACACCAAACCCATGTCTCTGATTTATGGCTATATCTTCTTCATCAGAAAGTCAAGGATTGCTGATGGCAGACAGACAACTAGACTGCCAATCCTTTCCCCAGGATGATAGAGTCATCATGGTCTATTCATTCACATTCTCAACTCCTTCTTTAGTGCCTGAAATGTCATTAGAACTTGGATCATCCAGGTCATAGTCAGGACTCTAGCCATTTTCTCCATGGAGTTGGGCACTCTAGATTCTTTTTAGTGCAGAAAATGGTTAAGGGACAGGTGCCAGGTGCTGATTTGATGACCCTAAGACATTTAAAAAAAGGCCATCCCCACCTCCTCCCAAAAAAACGTTTAAATGTCTCCCATGCAATCAAGTCTTCATTGCTTGACTGAAAGCGACCTTATGTGCTGAATAGACATCCATGATATGTATCTCCACATCAAAATTACTCAAGAGTTTGGTAGATTTCTTAATTTCCAGGTGGCACATGGTCATTACTATTCCTGGTACCTTCCTTTTAGACTAACCTAGCACCATTTACTTTAATATTTTCAGCGATACCGGAATACCATCGAATGCAATCCTCTTTGACCTACTGCTGCTTCTGGCACAGATTGATCACTCTCACTCTTCTGAAACACACACACACACACACACACACACACACACACACACACACACACACACACTATTACACTCACTAAACAGCAAAACTGCTGTTTAACGAGTGTAAAATAACAACTTGATCACTCCCATTCTTCCCAAGTACGCATACACACTTTAGCTGTCATCCACGCAAGCATGCATACACTCACGCACGCAGACAGAAACAAACACACATGCAAATGCACATGCATGTACTTAACTTTTTTCCTCCGTTTTTTATTTTTTTACCTCACTAAACAGCAAAACCGCTGTTTAACGGTCCTCGATCAATCTTACTCGTACTCACTGGCAGGCATACATTCACACACTCAGACACGCATGCTTCTATTTTTTAAATTGGAAATGTCTTCTTTTGTTGTTGTACACCAGCTAAACAAAAGTGTACCTTAGCCAGCGTAAAATAATGCATAGCCAGTAGGTTTCTTAAGAGTGTCAGAACATCTTAGTGGCAGGTCTATGACATTGCAAGAAGAAAAAATAAAAACTACTGATGGCATAGCATTCCACATAACAGATTTCCCCAGGATGACCAGATTTCTGCCTTATAAGTTCGGTCTCTCCTCATGATAAACACTATGGTTTACTACAAAAAAAAAAAAAAAAAAGGCTACGAACTTGAGGCACATGTGGTGTTTGTGGATTTCTGTTCTCTGAGAAGGGCAGGCAGGCAGGCAGTCATAGGATAGGATGAAGTTTTAAATAAATAAGATGGCTGTAAGGAAACACATTATTATGCGATGGTTGCTGAAATAACTAACTGCAACCAATCGCATTACAGATTAAAAAAAAAAAAAACAATATCAAAGCATTATTATCAGGAAACGAGCTGACCCAAAAGATATGGCAATACACCTACCTACCTATAGCAGAAGAAAAAAGCTTTACTCCAGGAAAAAAATGTGGGTATGTTTGAAATCCCTCAACAAAGCAGATTCGTACAGCAACTACACTAAATACAGTAGTTCCTAATGCAGTCAGCATTGCATTTTTATTGGTAAAAAAATGACGAAATGAAAGCATCTCATGCATAGGTATGAGTTGGAGGCGTTGCTTGGGCGGAAGGACTGGGGAAGGCGGTTTATGGGCAGTCCTCGGGCAATAGCTGTGGAAAAGGTGAAAAATAACACTGGGCGTTATTATCAAATGGCTCGAGCGCCCATGTATTCGCTACAGCTCTGCGAGACTTTTTTCTGCTTAAAGATGGCTCACAGTACCGGAGCTGTAAGAATGGGTAATGAAAAATACAGTCAAAGTCAGTATTTACCATGGCACTAGAGATATGCTACAATGACAGATTTAAAAGATAGGAGAGAAAAACACTTCGGAAATGAGATAACAAGTGCAGTAGTACATAGTGGTCCTAAAGCTTTATTTGGGTTTTGCTGACTCACGCTTGAACTGCACTGAGCATGTTCCTTTCTTAGAACTTGCTGGAAAACTACAAATTTTCCCTGATGAACTAGCAGGGGTTGTGGCTGCCATGTGTTTAGGCCTGCTTCTGTTTGCAATGCGTTGCATGCTATCTACATTTGCTCTGGAGCCCACTGAAATCATGCTATTGTCACTTGCAAGCATACTTGTGTGCCTTTCTGTAACTTCATGGATTTGACAAATCCCAATGGCTTTACTCAACGTTAAATTGCTGTCACAAAGCAAAATCTTTCTTACAGCAGCACTATTAATGTCACACACAAGCCTGTCCTTTATGAACTCATCTTTAACATCACTAAACCAACATGTTTTAGCTTTGTTTCTCAGGTTAGTAATATAAGCTGCAAAAGTTTCCCTGGTTTCTGATCTCTTGTGTAAAACAAATGCCTCTCTAATGTAATATTTGTCTGGGGTTGCACATTTCTCTGAATTTGTGCTTCAAACACTTGGGGTCTTCCCTTGATTTAGCCTGTACAATAAAAAAACAATTTTCACCTTCTCCCTCATATACTGCTGGTGCATACACAAATGAACGCTCTCTTTCAGTAGCCTCTGACCCAGTTAGGTGTAACAAAAATGAATGCCCTGGTGCATGCACCTTTGTCGGAATAAGCTGCTTGTATAAAAATATCATACTCTTGCTCAAATATTCTCCAATTCTGTGCAATATTCTGATCAAATACAAGTGGTGAGGGCTTTTAAAATCCGTCTGCCATATCAACACATACCAGTGCAGGATTTTGCAAATATGCACGAATACATATGCATACACACATGCCAGAAATTTATGCCAGTATCTGTAACTTTGCCCAATGGCACAGCAAGCCTCTGAATAACTGAATTTTGCGAAATAAGTTTCTCATTCGCTTTGACAGTCTAGAAATTGTCATATAGCAAAAGTCATCTATCGTCATTTTAAGAAGCATTGCAAATAACTGAACTGTGCAAATGAACTGGGAAAAAGAAGTTTGGAGCGAGAAACATTTAGAAATTACTGCACTTTGCGAATAAACGGTACACAGCACAATGAAACTTCCCAAAATGGGGGTACTTTGCTAAATAATTCTTTACCGTGTGAGAAACATTCTGTAATGGCAGTACTTTGCAAATAGACACACCCAGCACAAGAAACTTTTTGAAATGGCTGTACTTTGACTATAGTTTATGAGATAGTTGCACTTTGCACACAGATAAACTCTTCAGAATACATGCACAGCAATAAGTACACACTGTATGCACGTTTACACACTTTGAGATAGTTTGAATAACTCTGGTTATGCACTTGATACAATACGAAGTCATAGTTATGCCAAAACACAGGACTGCCAAAAAATATGCAGTTGCCTTGCTTTATTATACTTAATGTGCCCTTTTTACCCCTGTTATATTCATTTTGCTTATTTATTCTCTTTTCATGTCTATTGTACTTTTCTTGTGCTCATTTTGCTCTAAACATGCTTGTTTTACTTTAAACAAATTTGTTTCACTTTAAACATACGTATTTTGCTTTAAATGTACTTGTTTCACTTTAAACATACTTGTTTTGTCAAATATCTTAATCTCAAACATTTTGCTTAATTAATAAACCTTTTGTGCCTCCCGCTTGTTTAATAATGCAGTTTGTGCCCTTGTTTTATCTTTTTTTATAAAGTAAACTGTTCATGAGAGTTTTCATTACCTTTGGTTCTTTTCTGGCTCTTTTTGTGCTCCTTTCTCTTAGTTTACCTTACCTGTTATCTCTGCACCTCGTGGCTCCGAATATCAATCTCTGGAATCCTAGTTCTGACAGCAAGTTGCTCATCTTGTCTCGATATAATAGACAAATCTTCCTGGGTTCCCTTCAAGCAGCTTTATTATGTACAAACACATTACAATTATAGCGATTAACTTCAACTTAGGTAACATATACAAACCAACTACATTCATTCTCACATGCTTACTCTCTCGCTGGGCTGCACTTTCAAAATATCACTAGGTACAACACGTGCCTGTTATTTATATATGCACATTCATCACTTGCAATGCTTCTTAAAGACACATCACACACTGTGCTCTACACTTCCTTTTTCAATATTCTTATCAAGGAAACATACTTTTTCACAGTTTTAGTAGTGGTGCTTGTTTGTCCTGGAATGGCCTTTTGGGATTGTGGTATAGAGTAACATTGCTGCATATCCAACACCAGCCTAGGCTTCTAATAGCACTGGTCTCCTCTCCCAGCAGCAGGTGTGTTGCCACCTCTGATATGGACTTTGAATAGTATTATAAGATCTCCCGCAATCTCATTGCATTTGCTAATCCTAATGAACATGTCCTGAGGTTATAGTCACCCATTTGTAGACTCTCCCCTTAGAGAGCTATATATTTCTGTGTTGTGATGGTATTGCATTGATACTGTACAGTAGCCGGAGAATGTAGAGCAATTATTGCTGACACTTCTAATCAATCAATATGGCTTCATAAAAAGAAACACTTTACTCTTGATAGAAGTGTTATTTTGAGTTGTACTATAAAGGTCAGTAATGGCTGTGAAGTTATTTAAATGGCTGACTTCTAATTTATGGTTAGTCCCTTAAGGTACAGAAGATTAATAAGTTAGATTAAAACAGACACTTAAGTGATGATACTGTTGACATTCTTGTCCCACTGCTGCAGTAGCCTTTAGGTTATATGGGTTGTGTCTTGACCAAAGTACAACAACCATCCAGCTTCCAAAAGCACTTTCTCCCTCCCTTACTTCCACCCTGACTGCAGATTGGTCATCCCTGATGAGGGAAAATTGGCACTCACAGTGGAAAATCTTCAGTACTTTCTTGGTGCCTCATGAAGAAACAGCTCAGAAGCATCACAAGAGCAACAATCAGCACTTATGCCCCTTTCTGGCATATAAATCCCCTTTGGGGACCCCTTCCACACATAAAAATTTAATTATTTATATATCTATATCTATATAAAATTATAGATAAAAGTGTGCTTTTTTACTTTTATTTGTTTTAAGTGGTTCTGACCCTTTGAAAAAGCTTGGTATTTATTTAAAGTTAGAAGTTTTTTTTATTAAAAGTCACCATTTTTAGCTTTGGCTAATTTGGGGCCGTATTTTGTGAAAAATGAACTGTTTATGTAAACCTTTCATTATGTAAGGGACATTTTGTGTGAGGAAGTTTTTTACTTGGGCATGGAATACTATGGATTATGCAGTACTTATGTTTTTTCTGTTAGACTAAATTTATTCTGAAAGTTTTTTTTTCCAAGAGTATAGCATTATAGTGTTTTGGGGACTTTGTATGTGTGTGAAAGTGTAAGTATGCTGTTTGTGCAGCCTGTTTGACAACTTACCGTTTGAATGACTCGTTCCAGCATTTGTGACCACATCTGAAGTTTCCTCCTTGGTTACATCATGGATACCTAATCTACCTGTGTTGGTCCAACTTCTGTTGTTCCTAGAAAGAAAAAAACAGCTTAAGAAAGAGCCACTGCCAACTCCATGGACTCAGTCATTGCTTCAGCCCATAGGGGGTGACTGTTGTGGCCATCAGTCTTTCCTCAGACCACCCACTTAACTTTCTGGCTTCCTGTGGTGAAGTTCTTACAGTCACCATGAACTGGGGGTCACCGACATCCTCTTCTACTGTTTCAGTGTCCAAACTTGGCATGGGAGAACCATCTTTTCTGAGGCACAGAGAAATACAGGGGATGCTGCTGGATGTGCCTGGGAGGAAGAGACCTCTTAATGGGGCAGATATTCCTTCTCCAAGTCAGTCAGTGAAGATGCCTGTAAAGAAAAAAACAAAGTTAAACATTGTTCATCAGAAGACATGGTATATATAAGAAAATATGATTTTCTTACTTTAGTCAATAAATTGTTACAGTCAGCCCTTGTTCACAAAATTCAGTACCTGTAAGTCAGATTAGTAGAAATATTTCTGAGGAAGATATGCTAGATGATTCTGACATAGACAGAGTCATAGTTCATAGTTTTAGTACTAAGCTAACTGCCCTTGCAAGCCATTTGAAGCCTAGCCAATTATCCCTTGTGAGACTCAAACCCTGCACCTTGTGTTTGTAAGGCAAACACCTTAGCCATTAAGCCACCCTTCCAACCCCCCCAAGGCTTCATCTCCTGCAGATTCAAAAGCTCAATACTCTGCTGCTGAAGAAACCTGGTCCTCACAACCTCCTTCAGAAAAATTGTCTTTTTCTCATATTTTTGTCGGGATAAATGATGTGTTTTTATGGGAATAAATTAATGTTACCCCTGAACTGAGGTGATATTATGATATGCGACAAATGGATGTGACTCATTCTATACCTGTTTTTCTTCTAGTGCCAGCCTTAGAGGATCTATATATTGCTGCCTGTAACAACTTGATTCACAACCTTCAGTCTCTCAAAAAGCAAGAAGGCTTTACTAAGTTTCTCAAACTAAAATGCACTTGTTCTCTCACCTTAGGTCTGACCATGCAGCAATAGTTATACCTACACCAGCAGGGAACAGGTTTGAGGTATCATCCACTCATTCCCCAGTGAACGAGGTCTGACTATGCAGCAATATTGATACCTACACCAGCAGGGAACAGGTTTTAGGTATCATCCACTCATTCCCCAGTGAACGAGGTCTGACCATGCAGCAATATTGATACCTACACCAGCAGGGAACAAGTTTGAGGTATCATCCACTCATTCCCCAGTGAATGAGGTCTGACCATGCAGCAATATTGATACCTACACCAGCAGGGAACAGGTTTGAGGTATCATCCACTCATTCCCCAGTGAACGAGGTCTGACCATGCAGCAATATTGATACGTACACCAGCAGGGAACAGGTTCGAGGTATCATCCACTCATTCCCCAGTGAACGAGGTCTGACCATGCAGCAATATTGATACCTACACCAGCAAGGAACAGGTTTGACATATCATCCACTCATTCCCCAGTGAAGAAGGAGGGAAAGTTTTTGGACTGATTTGGTAAGAGATTTTAGACTGATTTGGTAAGAGTTTTTTTCCTTCTTCCACTTTGGTGTATGGAATTCTTAACCATGAGACCGATATGTGTAAGAGTGTGCTTTTCTGGACAGACAGTTTCAGAGCTCTATCTACCACTCACCTTCCTGAAGGTAGTGCCTATCTCAGTTCTACTGTTTCCAATATTCCTTACTCATGCATGAATCGTGCCATCCCAAATAGAACCAAGATGCTCTCATCCAAAAAAAGGAAGCCAATCTGGTGGTCCCCTGCCATAAACAAACTTTACAACAAAAGGAAGAAACTGTTGCAGAAAAGAGGAAAATCCCAGGATGCAAAAAACTCCCTTACCAGCCTCAGTAAGAAACTGAGATCCCTCATAAAATCCTCCAAAGCTAGTTACGAAAATAAAATTGCCAAAGATTCCAAAGACAACCACAAGGCATTATATAACTATGTCAAGAATCTAAATGGCAATGCTCAGATCTGCTCTGAGCTAAAACAAAATGGCATTAAATATACTGATCCCAAGGATATTGCCAATATCTTGGCAGATCGATTCAGTGCCAACTTCACCCCCCTCTCACCCCCTAAATGGCCCATCTCAATACCGGAAGATTGCCAAATTCCGGTAATAACGGCCACACAGGTAAAAAATGCACTCTCCAAAGCTATGAATACAGCATCCATGGGACCAGATGACATCCCGGGCTGTGTACTACATGAACTACAATATAAACTGGCACCTCACCTAAGTGTCATGTTTAACCATAGCCTCACCTCAGGTTTCATGCCCACTGAGTGGTGCAGAGCTACAGTTATCCCACTCCACAAGAGGGGATCCACCTTGGATCCCAGAAACTACCATCCCATCAGTCTGACAAGCCTTATCTGCAAGGCCATTGAGCGTATTATCATGAAACTTATAAACAAAGACATTGGCAACCTTCAAACACTGGACCCCACCCAGTTTGGGTTCGTGAAGGGCCGATCTTGTCTCCTGAACCTGATTGACTTCTTCGAATCAGTCTCCAGAGCCATGGACAAGGGTAAGGTGGTCCACACAGCCTATCTAGACCTTGCCAAGGCCTTTGACACCATCCCCCACCCTGGAATCATAGATAAACTTACTAAGCTGGGCATTAATCCCTACATCACCCAATGGGTTGCTAACTGGCTTACTGATAGAACCCACACTGTAAAAGTAGCCGACTCCAAATCCAGCTCCAGACAAGTGACAAGTGGAGTACCTCAAGGTTCAGTCCTGGGACCGCTCTTGTTTGGCATCTACTTCTCTGAAGTACAGGCCAACACTAAGGGACTCTGGCTAACAAAGTTCGCAGATGACTGCAAACTGGGAGCCATTATTGAATCCCCAAATGATGTGGATACTCTACAAAAGGGCCTTATAGAAACAGATGCTTGGTGCCAGAGCCATGGGCTCAAGCTCAATGCCAAGAAATGTATAGTTATCCCCTTTGGGAAAAAACATGTATCCGTGAATTACCACATAGGTGGCACTACACTGAACACCGAAAGTGTGATAAGAGACTTAGGGACACAGGTGGACAGTGGTCTCACCTTCGATAACCACATTGCCACAACAGTCAGGAAATCCTTCTATGTGGCACACCTCATCACTAAGGGCTTTTCATCCAGAAAAATGGAGGTCATTGTCTCACTGTACTCATCCCTCATTAGACCCATTATAGAATACAACGCCCCGTTTGGTATGTACCTCTCAAGACATCTGCAACAACTAGAAAGGCCGCAGAAATTCCTCACTAAAAGAATCACAGATGCCCTATGCTGACTGCCTTAAAAACCTCCAGCTATACTCTGTTGCATATCGTCTACTCAGAGGCAATCTCTGCTTAACATACAAGGCCATTTCAAACCCAGAGCTGTTGGACATGCTACACTTAAAGAAATCCCAATCCCTCAGAGCCACATTCTCCAGGAATCTAAACCTTGTCATCACAATAAACAAAGCATGCTGGAGGGATAGGTTCCTGACCTAGAGACTCCCCAGACTCTGGAATAGATTGCCCATACATGTCAAGCAGAGTGCCTCTTTGGCCCTCTTCAAAAGGAACCTTGACGATTGGATGGGAGAAAGAAAATTCACCCTGGGGATCACGTCAGTCGTCCTGCTAGACAGGGGTCCAGGGAAGCAAATAGTATGGGAAGAAATAGCCAGGGAATTGTTATGGCTAGGCTTGTATAGGCCCTAGGGCTGATAGCCTAGTACCAACCTATGAACCTATGAACCTAAAGTATTTAAACATGCCTTAAGGCATTTGTATGATTGTGTGGATACTGTTTCAAGGGCCTCTGCTTCTGCTACTATTTAGAGGAGGTTATACCTAGGAACATAAGCAAAAGTTTTCTGATGTGGTAAAGTCTGAAATTTTGAATTCAGCTTTAGATAAAAAGGTTTTTTATTTGGTCCATCTTCTACCTGGGTCCTCAAACAATTTGATGAGAGAGGAAAAAGTAATTCAAGGAGTTCTAAGATTTTCCAGGCTCTTCCCAGACAAATTTCCTTGACCCTCATTCACATTTAAGAAACAAAAAAAGCAATCCCAGCTTTCTCAAGCCAAACAATGAAATAAAAAGAAATGGCAGAATGGGAATAATAAGAAACAATGATCCTTTCCTAAAAAGAGATAGTCTGCAAATTTATAATGATTGTGCTATCATTCTTCCACCACCAGTCCTCCCTTGCCCCAATCTCTTAATATCTCCCCCAAAAACTGGCTCTATACATTCGCCTTTGGTGACAGATTGTGACAGACTCATGGGTGTTAAAGATAGTTCAGGAAGAATACACTTAGCACTGGATACAAATGCTTCCTTTTAGGGGAGTTCTTCACCACCCTCCAAACCAAACAGAATTTTTCCTCAGGTTCTTCAACACTAGCACACCCTAGGAGTCATAGAGCCAGTCCTATTGGATCAAATGGGCAAATTATTTTATTCCAGAATGTTTCTGTTACCAAAGAAAGCATCCTCTT
Source organism: Protopterus annectens (assembly GCF_019279795.1). Classification (NCBI taxonomy): domain Eukaryota; kingdom Metazoa; phylum Chordata; order Ceratodontiformes; family Protopteridae; genus Protopterus; species Protopterus annectens. The sequence continues at coordinate 142,353,224 of NC_056735.1, forward strand.
GGAGACCAGTTTTAGATCTTTCTTTCCTAAATGTGTATGTGAAAGTTCCAAAGTACAAGATGTTGAGTCTTCAGACACTGTTAGCTCTCATTCTTCAGGAAAGCATTATGGTAACCTTTGACTTAAAAGATACATACCATCACATTCCCATTGCCAAAGGCTTCAGGAAATTATTTGGATTTGCTGTCTCTGGGTCACATTATCAGATCTCTACATTAGCCTTTCAGTTATCTGCTGCTCTGAGAATGTTTACAAAGTATTTAGCTCTATTTACAGCTCATTGCAGACTGAATGGCATTCACATTTTCCTTATTTAGATGATTTACTTATATTTTCAAAGTGTTTTCCCAGATATAAAGAGTTCTTAACATGAATTGCATTTCTTCTAACTAATGTAGGATTTCAGATCCATGCCTTAAAATCTTTTCATCATCTGTAGTCCACTGGATCTCTTCACATGATCATAGACAACACCACCGTTATGTGGTACATCAACAAGCCAAGGAGGTCAAGGTCGTACCCTATGCAGGCTGGCTATCTTGGCTTGGGAGATAATTCTTCAATAATGTTTAACATTCCAAGCATCTTAAATTTCATCAGAGCAAATATAGTGGCAGACAAGTTCAGCAGGACCAAGACAGATTCTCACAAATGGAAATTAAATGAGGGGGGGTTGCCTAGGAATTGATCCAGTTGTGGGAACACCTCAAGTGGATCTGATTGCCTCCTTTCAAAACAGACAACTGAACAAATATTGCTGTAGAAGTGCTAGAGAACAAGGCTGGAAGAAAACAGATGTTTTCTCATTCCATGGATGGGGATGTTTTATGTATTTCTACCCTTTCCACTGATATCCAGGATAATTCTTAAGATTTGGAAGAACTGTCAAAACATAATTGTGGTAGTCCCCTTTTGGCCCATGCAACACTGGTTCTCTCTTCTTATGCAACTGGCCAAGGGCAAGTACCACAAATCTCCTCACAAACTGGGCCTACTCACAGAAGACAGGGGAGTTTGATGCACTCTGGTCTCAGACATCTTCACGTAACTGCCTGAATAATTCAATTCTAATTCCTGTTGGGCACCTCTTTTCAGAGGATGTGAAGTAGGCTCTAAAGGAGGCAAGCAAGCCTGCTACTAGAAAATCTTATATTGACAAGTTGATTAGATGTTCTAGTTGTTGCCCAGCCAATAACCAGTGCCTTATCAGGGATTATCTGCCACTGCTGCTGAAATATTTGTGTGAGTTATTAACCTCCAGCCTCTCATACTCTCCATTTCAGCATGGCTGCCCATGGATCCTCCGCTTTCTTCAGCGTTTTCAGTAAAACAGTTGTTGAAAGGATTGTTACATCTGAGATCTCCACACAACCAAGTTGCTCCTTCCTGGGATCTCAGCTTTGTGCTGGAAAAGTTAACCACATCTCAGTTTGAACCTACACATCATGCAGATTTAAAGGTCATTATATGGAAAACTCTTCTCATTTCTCTGCAAGAAGAGTATCTGCATTGCAAGCTCTCATGGTGGGTTAGCACTGTCTGTCTTCCATAGAGATAGGGTGTCATTAAAAAGAGATACCTCATTCAGGCCTGAGGTGTGTGTCACTGTTTACTTTGAATTAAGCCATCGGTTTCCCAGTGTGCTATCCTCAGCCTCAGAACTAGGGAGAAAGCATTCTACATACTCTGCATGTGCATATTATCTTGACAGAACCAAGTCCTTTAAGTCATTCAAGCATAAAACTCTTTTTTATATATTTTCAATTCACACCCACAGCTCATTATGGCATCCAACTAATAATAGGCAGTATTAGAAAGTGCAACAAGTTCAAGTTATTAACAAAATGCCACTAAAATTGTTAATCTAGGATGTATTGCAGTAGAGAAAGTAATCACTATATGCCACTTATTATTCGTATTTTTATATTTGTGTTCATGTTTTCATAACTGAGAGCCCTACATGTTATTGAGGGGTATGGTGTGATATGTCATGGTGGGAGACAGGGAAGCTTATTACCAATGCCAGTTTATATCACACTTACCCTGAGGTATTGCTAGTTGTTTGTTAATAATTATGAAAATAAACAATATTTCCACATGTACATAATACTTAAAAAAAGTGACTTACAAACTGTTGCATGACAACAGATGAAACATTAGATGCTGAAGAAAACTGTCTTTGATATTCACACTGTAAGTTGTCCATCTTTAGAGATATTTAGTATTATTTGTATTGCTAATTATACAATTAAGCATATGTTTTCATATTTCTGTAAATATCTCAATAAGCATGCATTCATATAAGAATGTCTTGTTGTCATGTGAAAGTTTATATCTAGTTAACAAAAGTGTTCTAACAATATATGTCTAAATTGCATAGTTTTCAAGATATGAAAATTTGCTTAGAAAATTTAGCAAAAATATTATTTGGGGTTCATGTGCATTATAATATATTTTATTATTTATGGAAAGACTATGAATGCACTATTATCACTGTATATACTTCTTACTGATAACATTGCTATCGTTGCAGTTTTAATAACTTTAACAGTTCACAAAATATTACTGTTCATTCATCTTATGCCTTTTAAGTTTATTTTCAGAAAATGCTTAGAAATGCTAGCTGTGTGTGTAGGCTGTGTGACATTCCAGATGATGATTGCATAGGTGTTAATGAGTTAAATAAGTTGATCCACTATTTATTTCTTTTGTTGGGACTAAACAAGCAAGAGCTGTTAAAACTGACTATTTCCAGATTATCCTCAGCTATTGCCTTTGATTAAACCTACCATGGCAGACCAGTTTCACACAGTATCAAGGCTCACTATGCTGGAGCCAGGTCTTCTTTAATAGGTTCATAGGTAGGTAGATACTAGGCTATATATAGGCCTATATAAGCCTAGTCAAAAAGGTTTCCTGGCTTTCGCCACCCAACAAAATTATTTTCCTGTGCTCTTGTCGAGCAGAGCCACAGAGGTGATCCTTAGGGTGAATTTCCTATTCCCCATCCAGTCATCAAGATTTTTCTTGGAGTGCTAATGAGGAGCTTTGTTTAATATAGATAGGTAGTTTGTTCCAGAGTATGGGAAGTCTCTGGGGCAGGAATCTATCCCTCCAACATGTTCTGTTTATTGTGGTGACAAGGTTTAGGTCCCTAGAGCATGTAGCTCGGAGGGATTGGGATTTCTTTAAGTGGAGCATGTCCAACAGCTCTGGGTTTGACATAGCTTTTTATGTTAGGCAGAGATCGCCTCTGAGTAGGCAATATGTGATGGAGTAAAGCTGGAGTTTTTTGAGACGGTCTGCATAGGGCATCTGTTTGAGGCCGGTAATCCTCTTTGTGAGGTATTTCTGCAGCCTTTCCAGTTGTTGTAGATGTCTTGTGTGGTACATACCAAAAGGGGCATTGTACTCTATAATGGGTCTAATGAGTGATGAGTAGAGGGGAAGAATGACCTTTTTTTTCCTGGATGAGAAAACTTTGGTGATGAGGTGTGCCTTGTAGAAGGATTTCCTGACTACTGTGGCAATGTGATTATCAAAGGAGAGACTACTGTCCAACTGTGTCCGAAGGTCTCTTATCACACTTTTGGTGTTAAGTAGACTACCACCTATGTGGAAGCTCATGGGTACAGAGTTTTTACCAAAGGAGATGACAATGCATTTTTTGGCATTGAGCTTGAGGCCATGGCTTTGACACCAGGCATCTGTCTCAGTGATGCCCTTTTATAGGATGTCCACATCATTAGGAGTTTGGATTATGGCTCCTAGTTTTCAGTCACCTGCAAACTTCATTAGCCAAAGACCTTCTGTGTTAGCCTGTACTTCAGAAAAATAGATACCAAACAGGAGAGGACCAAGGACTGAACCCTGTGGTACTCCACTTGTCACTGGTCTGAAGTTGGATTTGGAGTCTGCTACTTTCACATTGTGGGTTCTGTCAGTGAGCCAGTTGGCAACCCATCTTGTGACATAGGGATTTATACCTAGTTTAGTGAGGTTATCTATAATTCAAGAGTGGGGGATGGTGTCAAAAGCCTTGGTGAGATCTAGATAGGCTGTATGAACCACCTTACCCTTATCTACAGCTTTGGTGACTGCTTCAAAGAAGTCTATTAGGTTTAGGAGACATGATCTGCCTTTTACAAATCCTAACTGGGTGGGGTCCAGAGTCTGGAGATTACCAATGTCTTTGTTTATAAGTTCTGTGATGATACTTTCCATGGCCTTGCAGACCAGGCTAGTTAGGCTAATGGGGTGGTAGGTCCCAGCATCCGTGGTGGCTCCCCCTTTGTTTAGTGGGATAACCATTGCTGTGTGCCATTCAGTGGGCACAAAGCCTGAGGTGAGGCTATGATTGAACATGGTGCTTAGGTGGGGTGCCAGTTCATTCTGTAGTTGGTGTAGAATGCAGCCTGGGATGTTGTCAGGTCCCATGGATGCTATGTTCTCGGCTTTGGAGAGTGTGGTTTTTACCTGTGCAGCCATGATTACAGGAACTTTGTATTCTTCCAGTATAGAGATGGACCCTTTAGGGGGTGAGAGAGAGGTAAAGTTAGCATTGATCCTATCTTCCAGGATGTTGGCAATATCAGTTGGTTCTGCATATTTAGTGCCATTGTGCTATAACTCAGAGCAGATCTGAGTGTTGCCATTCAGATTCTTGACATAGCCATAGAATACTTTGTGGTTGTCTTAGAATCAGTGGCGATTTTGTTTTCATAACTAGCTTAGGAGGATTTTATGAGGGATCTCAGCTTCTTACTGAGGCTGACCAGGGAGTTCCTCCAATCATGGGATTTTACTCTTTTTTTGCAACAGTTTTTTTCTTCTGTTGTAGAGTTTGTTTGTGGCAGGGGACCACCAGATTGGCTTCCTTTTTTTTTGGAGGATAGCATCTTGGTTCTGTTAGGGATAGCATGATACATGCACTCGTGTAAGTGCTTATAAAGTGCATTTGTGTAGGATTCAGCAGTCGTATCTCTATTGTCCATCTGCATAGGTGTCGTGAAGTTTGCCATTTCTGTCTTAAGAAGCGTGTAGTTGGCTTTGGAGAAATTTTTTACGGTGGTTTCCCTAATGGGTGCTGGGGCCGGGATGTGGATGTCTAGCGTGATTAGCTTGTGGTCGGATCTGACCAACGAGGAATTGACCTCTGGTGTGGAACACCAGTCGGCCATGTTGGTAATGACCAGCTCTAGGATATTGCTGCCCCTGGTGGGGGTGTGGATAAGTTGATCCAAGGCATTGGAATTTATGAATTCCAGAAAACATTGAGCAAAGGAGTTGGTACATGAGTAGTTTTCCCAATTAATGGTGGTGTAGTTGAAATCGCCCATTATGAGGGTGTTGGGTTGTACCCTAATATTTTCCAGTGTATCAAGAAATGAGGAGTGAGGATCCTGGGGCATGGTGGGGAATCTGTAGCAAGTTACAATTTGGATTGCGGTCTTACCCAGAGTTAGTTGCCTAATAGTTAAGAAGTAGCACACACATTCTGAACTATCTAAGCAAGAAATAACACCAAATTGGTTCAAACGGCATATTGGAAAGGGTTGAACTCTAGATGCATTTTAGAGGCAGTTACGTGTACATACCTTTACAAGGCATAACAAAATGGATTATTTTTCTAGATCCAGGACTGACTTTGCTAGGACCATTCTCCAGGGGTCCTTAGATCCATATCCTTCTACTTCTCAGATTGGATAGGCATTGATAATCAACCCATATAGCCTAAAAGCTACTTCAGCAGTGGGACTGATGAAATTGTACATTTGTGTAAGCTGCACTTACCCATAACAGTAGATGTATTAATCCCTCATTGCTGCAGTAGCAAGTGCCTTCCAACTCCATATTATTGTATATAGTTATCATTGGGAACAAATGTGGTGTTATTTCTTGGTTAGATAGTTCAGAATGTGTGTGCTGCTACTTAATTATTAGGCAATAAAGTCCTAAAGATTTTCCACTTTGACTGCTGATTTTTTGTCCTCAGGGCTGACCAGTCAGCAGTCAGAGTGGTAGTGTGGAAGGGAGCCAAAGTTTTTGGAAGTTGGCCAGTTGTTGTGTCTTAGGCAAGACTCAACCCATATAGCCTAAAGGCTACTGCAGCAGTGAGGAATTTAAACATCTACTGCTATGAGCAGGTGTAACTTAAACAACTATACTTTGCATATGCATTACAATTTATTTTACATTTGACACACATACATTTCACATTTATTGTTTTGCTTCTTGATGAGGACAACTCTTGGCACATTTTAACTTAACAACACATGAGGTGCAGCAGTTGATATTAGTGCCTTACAGCTCTTGCTTGTTTGGTTTGTATCCTAGCTGAGTGACTTCTATACAAAATCTGTATGTCTTCCCTTTGTATGTTTTTTTGCTAAGTGTTCTAGCCTCTTCCTACATCCCAAAGATGTGCATTTTAGGTGACTTGCAATCCTTTAAATTAACTGTAGGAATGTGCATGTTATGAGAGTGAATGTGAACGTGTAGCAGATCTGTATCCTGCTATAATTGCCTTTTACCCATTGCCTGTCAGGATAAGCTACAGCTCCCATGTGACCCTGAATAGCCACTGAAGATAATAGTAGAGTGTTTACCTTATTTTTATAAGTTCGCCAAGTCTTTTGGGTTTATAGGTTCATAGGTAGGTACTAGGCTAACTTCCCGAAGGCATTTATAAGCCTAGCCAGAATGTGTTGGCTTTCGCCGCCCCCTTAGATTAGTTCCCTGTGCCTCTGTCCAGCAGAGCCACTGAAGTGATCCCCAGGGTAAACTTTCTGTTTCCCATCAACTCGTCAAGGTTTCTCTTGAAGAGTGTTAGCGAGGAGCTCTTCCTAATGTAGAGTGGAATCTTGTTCCAAAGCATGGGAAGTCTCTGTGACAGGAATCTATCCCTCCAGCAAGTCCTATTTATTGTTGTGGTGAGGTTTAGATCCCTAGAGCATGTGGCTCGAGTGGATAAGCTTTTCTTTAGGTGGAGCATGTCGATCAGTTCTGGGTTGGACATGGCCTTGTATGTCAGGCAGAGATCACCTCTGAGTAGGCGGTATGCAACTGAGTACAGCTGGAGTTTCTTCAGTCGAGCTGCATAGGACATCTGTCTGAGGCCAGTGATCCTCTTGGTGAGGTACTTCTGTGGTCTTTCCAGCTGTTGCTGGTGTCTTGTAAGATCCCAAATGGGGCATTGTACTCTGATGGGTCTGATGAGTGATGAGTACAGGGGCACAATAACCTCTTTTGATCTGGATGCGAACCCTTTTGTGATAAGGTGTGCCATGTAGAAGGATTTTCTAACCACTTTGGCAATGTGATTATCAAAGGAGAGTTTACTATCTACTTGGGTCCCCAGATCCCTTATTATTTCTTCTGTATTTAGTGGACTACCACCTATGCGGCAGTTTGTGGGTACTTTGTTTTTTCCAAAGGGGATGACTATGCACTTTTTGGCATTTAGCTTGAGGCCATGATTTTGACACCAGGTGTCCGTCTCAGTGAGACCCTTTTGGAGGATGTCTGTGTCAGCTGGAGAGTCAATTATAGCCTCTAGTTTGCAGTCGTCTGTGAATTTGGTCAGCCATAGTCCTCCTGTGCTTGCCTGTACCTCTGGGAAGTATATGCCGAACAGGAGGGGTCCTAACTGTCTCAAAGAAGTACACCAGGTTTAGGAGGCATGATCTGCCCTTAACAAAGCCGAACTGTTAGTACTTGAGTAATTCTTCCAGTTAATGTTTGGGTAATTGAAATCACTCAATATTAGGGTGTTTGGTAGGACCTTTACATTTCCCACTGTTTCCAGAAATGCGGAATGGGGGTCCTGGGACATGGTGGGTGATCTGTAGAAATCTCCAATTTGAATCGCAGTTTTGCCTGTTAGTTGCACGTGGATGATCTCTGAAGCATTGTGCTGTGCCACTAATGTGGAAGTATGGGTATCCTTGATGAATATGGATACACCCCCGCCTTTTGTATTTTGGTCCTGGTTCTGTGGCCGAAATGTATGGTATGATATACCCCAGGGATTACCTCAGTGTCACTGCTCGACAGAGGCACAGCAAAATAATGGGTATAGTTCCCCATACTAAAGGGGTGGCGTAAGCCACAAAACTATGGGCTAGGCTTGTAAATGCCCTCGGGCAGATAGCCTAGTATGAACCTATGAACCTATGAACCTATGAGTTGTAGCCTGGTAGTGCTGGGGTGCTCTCTGGAGCCTTAAACTAGGTTTCTGTTACTGCACATATATCGATTTTCTCCATACTGAGGAGTGCTTCGAGTGCATGCATTTTCAGGTTTAGACTTCTGGCACTGAGTTGCATCACCCTCAGTTTTTTGTTACTTGTGCTATTTATGGCGGTGGGTTTGTCTTTTGAGCCTTGCCTAAAAAAGGCACTATGGGGGGGGTAAAAAGAGCCTCGGCCAGTATTTGAAAGCCTAAGGGTGACAAGTGCAAGCCGTCTCTAGCGAAGCAGCGTGGCTTGTTGAGCATGTCATCCCAGGCGGACAGACACTGGATCCCCTTTGAATGACACCAGAAACTTAGCCAATTGTTGAAATTGATAACTTTTTCTTTATACTGTGGTATCATTCTTGGTGAGGGCAGGATGCTACTCAGGGTCAGGGTCATACCAGCCTGAGCTACAATATCAGAGAGCTCTTCCATGTGTCTTTTCATGTAGTCCAGGGAGGTACGGCTCAGGTCATTCACACCAACATGGACAATGACAGAGTCATATTTGTACTTGTTCTGGATTGACCTGAGTTCTTGTTTTATGTGGCAGATCCTGGCACCTGACAGGCAGCTAACAGTAACCTTCTCCTTATTCAGCCTAGTGAGTGGGACGTCAGTTTGCCTGACTATAGAGTCACCTATTACTAGTATGTGGGGTATGTTATTTTGCCTTAAGGGCTGTGATTGCATGGCACACTGGTTTTGTGAAGTATGTGTTTCATGATTTGAGTTGGGTGGTGGAGGTTGCTTGGATGTCTGCTTTGGAGGTCTCTGTTGCTTTTGCAGATTTTTATTTAGAGCCTCCAAGTATGTTTTCATGTATTTATGTGTGTTTTTTGCCGGTGATGGTTTAATGGGTCTATGTGAGACTGGTGGTGTGATGCAAGTATTTCCCTTCTCCTCTTGACTGTCTGATCCAGCCTTGGAATGAGAGAGCTTAGCCTCCAGTTTGGCTGTATAATTGCATCTCTCACATGTATTAGTGTTTGGTGGTAGGAGGAGAGGGTTGTCTGTGTACATGAGGCAGTTGTAACATTGCCTCAAAATGCCCAGATTCACAAGTTGGACTGGAGAGTACACCTGAAACTGCCCTTTGGACATGCCTGGATAGGTACAGTGAACTGTTTTACTGAATGGCTGGTAAGGTTGAATAGAGAGCCTTGTCCTTCTGTACAGTATAGGAGGGTCTAATGCTAGGGTTTATAAGTGCTTGCTATGAGTTTTGAGTAAGTGCTGGGCTGAGAAATGAATGGCTTGAGTGCTTAAGTTGAAAGTTTGTCTAGTTCCAAGGGAAAAATTGAAGAGGAGATTTTGTGGAGCCGGAAATAGTTATATCCTAGCTAACCGGCACTGCCTGGAGTGCAAAACCTGTCAAATGCGGTATTTATAGCAGGGAAATGAAAGAGATAGAAATTAGCCCAAAATGGCCAATAAACTACTAATTTCTGGGCTGAAACCACTCCTCCAGGGAAAGATAGGCTGCTCCCCTCTCTCACAGGTGAACATAGAAACTTCCTTCTATCCAGGTAAGGTATGGGCAAATACAGAGATTTGTAACACAGCCCTGAATTCAGCACTTAACCTGAAAACTGGACTATACTAGCTTAGAAAGGCAGGAAACAAGTATATTTCTTTGTTTTTTTTTTCAGAAAATAAAGCATATACAATCAAAAAAACTCTTTAAATGCACAGAAAGGGATACTTATTGTTATATATCTCAGATCAGAGTTGTAGTCAATGCCACTAGTAATAAAGTAGGAAGAAACACAAATACAGTAAAAGCAGATGAATAGAATGCAATTTTTATATATATATAAAACAATAGAAAATGAACAACTGATTTAAACAAGCTAAAAAAAAGCTGCGGCGGTGGTGCTGCGCTAGCGTTGTCGCCTCACAGTAAGATATTGTCCCATTCGATTCTCATCTAGAGTGTCTTCTGTGTGGAGACATCCATGAATGGGCATACCTTCATTGAAGGTTGTGCGTCAGGGCCGGCAACTCGGCACGTAAAAATCTACTGCCAATCATTAGCAGACCGGAGTTCCACTGTGGCGACCCCTAACCGGGAAAAGCCGAAAGACACAACAACCCAATTAACCAGAAAAAAGCTCAAAACTGAGCCCTGCTCCAGCAGTCTTCAAACAGACAAGTTCTAACTGCACACTCCTGCTGCTAAGGTGCAGTGGAACCTTCTCCAAAAAAAGATGGCCTGGGTCAGTGCTCAAGTTATACAAACAAAGCTAGATTCAGCAGGCCTGAATCTGGTCTATGCTGCAGCAACAAGGTGCACCATTTTCACAAAGAAACAGTTCAAATAAGCAGGCACAATAAGCCTGTGACCAGAAATTCCCAGCGCAGAAGGGCAGAATCCAGCCTCCCACAAGAGTGCAGACCACACCTTCTTAATGTAAAAAAACTGGCCCAAAGCCCAAGTGCTTAAACCAGAACTAATACACTTTAAAACAGACACTAAGCCTTCAATCAGCAACTACCAACTCAGAAGGATGTAAGCTTCCTGTCCTGCCACAACAGTGCAGACCACAAACCTTCCTAGTGTGAAACAACTGGTCTAAAGCCCAAGTGCATAATCCAAAGGCTTAAAATAACAGTTACAATTTAATTGGCTACTAACAAGCAGTAATAAATGCAGCAGAATAAATGCTATTAAGTACTTTTAAGAACAGGAAGCAAGAGCAAAATAAATAATAAAGTCGGAAGAAACACAAACACAGTAAGCAGATGAATAAAGAGCAAAAAAACATTTTTTTTTCTCTCCGTAATAGGTAGAATGAGCTAAAGACACTAGACTGGGAGGAGTTGTCACAGAGCAAATATACAGTAGGGGCGGGCAATTGCAAAGCCACCAAGTATAAACAGAAAACACCAATATGGAGTGCAGGGTGGGGGAAAAATCAGCTCAGAAAAATAACACTTTCAACACAGATCAGAAGCCAGCAAATATGATCTTAAATCAATCAAGCAAAAGCAATTAGAATACTGTAGAACTTTGGAAAGAAGTGCCAAAAAATATACTTATCAGTTTATATCTTGAGTTGTTTCAGTAGCAGTCTCAGTCAAAACTCAATTAGATTCAAGCAATGAATGCAGAGGTAACAAACAGGGAATCTTAATTATACTAGCAAGCCTTGAGACAATCAGATAAAACACACAAGTTGTGTGGCCAGTATTTAACAGAGCAGGATTAAGGGTGGGGGATAATAGCTCTTTCCACTCAGAAAAATAACACTTTCAACACAGATCAGAAGCCAGCAAATATGATCTTAAATCAATCAAGCAAAAGCAATTAGAATACTATAGAACTTTGGAAAGAAGTGCCAAAAAATATACTTATCAATTTATATCTTGAGTTGTTTCAGTAGCAGTCTCAGTCAAAACCCAATTTCTAATACTATGACGGGAATGGACCCCATTCCTAAGTCAGAGTACGATTAAAGTTCATGAAATTAGTATTATTTCAATGTTTGATGTTAGCTAGAAGTGCTCTTCGCAGCATTCGCACTTGCCTAGTAATGACTCCTCCTGCAATTCATATGGGGTTACATGTATTGGTAGCATATCTAAATATGACTATAGATTATTTTTTGTAAGACCCTTTGGTCCTACTACTATTGGAACTGTCTGGGTATCTTTCTTCCACATTGCTGTCGTTTCTGCCTGCAAATCCTGATATTTTATGACTTTGTGTCTCTCTGCACGCAAGACACTGTAGTCACTGGGTGTGGCGATTTCAATGATCAATGCAACTTTTGTCTTCTTTTCATGGACAACTATATCTGGTTTTCTAGCATCTGTCTTTTGAACTGTTGGTAATGGGTGATCTCGTGATATAGAATTCATCATTTTCTATGATGCTTTGTGGCTCATGTTTCCAGTGTTTTTCAGCTACTTCGGTACCATAATGTTTGCACAATCCCCAGTGCAACAGTCTTACCACATTATTATGCCTTACGGCATACAGTCCTTCTGGCATTAGTATGTCGCAACCAGCAACTAGATGTGCAGCTGTTTCCAATTGTCTTTTACAAAGCCTACATTGTCTGTTTCTCCCACATGTTGAATGGACTTTGCAAACCACTGTGTACGTAGCCCACTATCTTGGGATGCCAATATTAACATTTCTTCCCTTGGTTTTAATTTTAACCTTACAGTATGAAAAGTGAAATGATACAATTAGCATCCTGTAGCTCTTACAACACAGAGGGTTGATTGGTCATGGAGATGCAGATAGAAACATCGTTAGTGGTACATTTGAATTGTGCATAACATACAGTACTTTTTCCCTTTTAGCTGCATCCTTCCCAGTTATATAAAATGTTATACAAGAAAGGACATGGAGTGCAAATCTACATATGCTGTAAAATGTTGTCATATTTACATTTCTTGCATAGTAACGTAGTTTTATGTTTTATGGTGCTGCTTTCTTTACCATATTTTCATAAAGTACTTTGCCAGTGAGTGAGTGAGTGAGTGAGTGAGCTGGATTATTCCATTTTATCCTTAAAAGTCACTTCTATTATTTTCAAAATTGGATGTAATCATTTCTTTATAGGATGCAACTGCATCACTAGTTTGTAATTTTAAAAGTATTTTCTCTGAGCTGTCTGCACTGGTTGCTTTTGTCAGTGAGACAAGATCTCTGGTAAGCTATGATAGTAATCCGTGATTAGCTATGTGCAACCAGATTGTTAAATGGCTTTCCTAGCTGTTATTAAGTATTGCTGTTTCTGAAAGCAGATGCCTAGAAAATGCATAAGTAATCAGTTCAGTACACTGAGCTACCAGAAAATAACAGTTTAACATTTTGTCTGACAGAATGTGTATCTGTCTATACTGCTAAAATGTCATTCTGTTAAAGCATATAAAATACTTTTCTGTTCATCAGCAGTTACTGTTTTCCAAGATCACCAATGGTAAACATTAATAATTTCAGAAGAGAAGAAAATTATGGACCATTGTAAATGTTTTGAGATTAGGATGCACCTTCATTCATCACTCAATTAGAAGAAATAAGACACTAACTATATGAGCTCAGCTTCATAAAGGCATAAATGTACATGTCCACAGTGACAGTTTGTATTCTGTGTTACAGAGGAAGTGCCACTGCTCACAGCATAAGTCTGTCAGTTTAGTGTAGAGGATAAAGGTTATACGCTGCTGATGAGTTTCAGTTTGATGATCATGGTTTGATTCCCTCAGGCTCCATTTGCGCCACTTAATCAGACAGGCTGCTGACAACAAAAATCTCATAATTCACACACAAGATAATGCTTTTGCTTGCTGTACTTGTAAGTGAAAATACATATATGTATAGGGGAGGAGTATGTTTAGCCATTTAAATCATCTAAAGGATTAACTGCCATTTTCTGAAGCATAGTACCACCAAGTAATTTTCAAGGTGGCTTCACTATTGAAGATACTTCTTTATTTTACTAAAATTATTTTATTAAAGATACTACAGGAAAAAGTAAAATATCTGAGAGGAAAGACATAAATGATTAAACTTTGCCTTGGATTCATAGAGGAGCCCTGTGCACTTGTGAAGAGATAGCTATTAGAGGAGTTTACTTTTTGGGGCAGTTGATGGTGAAGAAGACATGCATTACACATTTCCTTTGAATTCCTGAGTCCTTCACATGGTCAGTAATTAGTGTGCTGCTGTTTATTCCTCTTGAAAAGCAAAGATCAATGCTGTAGTACAGACTGATAATGAATACAGTCTGGATGTTAATTGCAACTTTTAACAACGAAGAAGGAACAGTCTTGTAAAAACAGACTGAGCATTTTGATATTTAAATATAATGCAGGAAGGGAAAGTAACTTGTTAAGAAGAAATACTTTTAAACTGCTGAGATGGTTGACAATGTATGAATGCAGAAGACATGGAGAGCAAGCCAAGTTTTATTAACACATGAGTCAGACATCTGGAACACAAATCCATGAGTTGAGAGAATTCCAAGGTCACCTGTGACAATGGAAAATGTTCATTATTTACTGAAGCTTTCAAAAAGGCAGATGGTAAGCACTGATTGGCCTTTTTAGGTTGTCCAATTATACTGTATGCTATAATTCAGTGTACCACTCTCTTTGTTAAACATTGGGGTACATTGGTGCATCTTCATACTTTTACCATTTTGTTTCCATCTCCTTTGATGAGAGAGTATGGCTGGCATGTAGTATATCATTTCTGTTAAGAAATATTCTACAACAGATTATTTAAATCTGTGTCACTCTTTCTAGACTGATATTTTAGCCTCTTGGCTGAGCTTTTATCTAACTTTACCATTAAAACATTGATAGTGAATACAGTTTGGAATAAGATAGTTTAAGACATTTTATGGTTATTCCACTTTTGGAAGTGTGCAGCGTTAGTGAATATGGGCAGACAGAAATAACAGCACAGACTTTTAGTGACATCAACCCTATCCAAACTGTAAAACATCATAAGCTTCATTTTGCATTTTCCACAGGAGAAGTTGGATTCTTACTGTTTGCATTTTCTCTGCTTGTCACATAGTTCTTTTTTGTTATAGACTTATTTGTGCAGATATTTCTGTCAGTTGACCTAAGGTACTCTGAGATTTTCCAACCAACTACACATTTTCTGGTCATTCATGCAAATAGCAAATATCCAAGTGTCCAGATCTGTATCTAACTTAGCCATATTTCATGTTTACTCCTGTTTGTATTTTTGTGTAATATTTATTGCACTTTAAGAGTAATTCACTGCATACACATACCTGTTTCGTCCACTTCTTATGTTCATAAAATGTTCACATACCAGAACTGTATTGGGCCTATCTAACTGTTTGGTTTATATACGTGTTTTGTTCCTCTTTTGATGCCGCATTAATTTAATTTGCAATAACTTAGTAAGGTAACACTACATCTCACATGAAATACTCCTAGGACTTTCTCAGGAGACTTGGTTCTTTGAATCTTAATGAGGTTAAAATTAAAATTTGCAGGGTAACAGTAGATGTTACATCTTTATGTGCTGTTATTCATCAGGGCAGAGACATTGAGGTGATCTAAAGTTTTCTTACAAATTATACCATTTTCTCTAGTACTAACATTAATATGTGTTTTAGTTTAATGGTATAGTATTGGTTAATAATTTTTTTGTATTCACAAATCATGTGTATAAACAAATATGTGGTGTGGCAATGAAAGTAGTAGTTGTTCCTTGTTTTGCAAATTTAGTATTGAATGACTGGGAAAGAAGTGTGCTGTATGCGTATAATATTTTCACATCAGTGTTATTTTATGTCAAATGTATTGATGACATCAGTTTTATTATACAAAGCTAAAGAAAATGAAGTAAGACGTTGGGTGACACTGATATTATCATAGACTGTCTCAGTTTTGCAGTCGATTATTGTTATACGTCTGTCAAACTCTTTGATAGGGAAATTTTATATGATGTGGAATTTTAATATGATACTTAACAGGAATTTATTTTCAAATTTATATAGAAATCCAAGATTTCACAATAATTAAATATACTGAAGTATTACACACTCAATGCATATTAAGAAAATATCATTTATAATCAAGCTATTACATTGTCCAAGCTGGTGTCTGATCACAGGCAATCTCAAAAGGGACTGGCAGATCTACCTACCTTATTCATTGAGAGAGGCTGTAAGTCTGTCCCTATAATTAAAATCCTGACAAGTGAAAGGCAACAGAAACAGTCAATTTAAGCCTATTTTAGCAGCATAATAAAATACAATAACTGATGGGGATAGTCAGAATGCTTCCATTTAGGCATCAACAGATAACATATGGTCTTTCCTGTTGTATATAATGTTGTCGGGTATGATAATTAGAAGGTGTTTCTTGGATATCTGTTTTTGATTAAACCCTACAGACGTCCATAATTTCCACTGAAAATAAAAATGGTATATCATAATAGTTTCCTAGAAGCAAGTAATACTTCATAAGTTTGAAAATGGTAGTTTATCTAAGGAGTCAAATCAATGACGGATTTAAGTAAAACACAGCTCGAACAAAAGCACAACAAAAGAAAAACGAACTGGGTAATGTAGCAATTTAATCACAAAGAACAAAGCTTTCAGGTTAAAAATCCTTCATCAGTATTAACTTAGTATCCTACTACAAACAATTTATATGTTTGTTTGTGTCTTTCGGCTTTTCCCGGTTAGGGGTCGCCACAGCGGAACTCCGGTCCGCTAATGATTGGTAGTGGATTTTTATGTACCGGGTTACCAGCCCTGATGCACAACCTTCAATGAAGGCACGCTCCTTTCACGTATGCCTCCACACAGGAGACACTCTAGCTGAGAATCGAATGAGACAGCGTCTTGCTATAAGGCGACAATGCTACCACAACACCACCATATAAACCACAATTAAGTCACAGCCAATAAAATTCATCAATGTGTTGTTAAAGAAATACTACATTATTTAAAAAAAACGTAAAAATCATTACATAGACTCTAGTACATAGTAAAACAGTTACATAAAAAATTAATGTAAACAATTCTGTCTTTGTTTTAAAACAGGTTTCAATTATATCATTTGATTTAAACCAGGTAATTTGGCTGCAGATATAAGTATGCATTTACATTCACTCAACTCTAGTTTAGTATTCATATCTCCTCATCTATTGTTCTTAGTTACAGTACCAATAACCTTAAACTTAAAACCATGCTCCAAATTAGTCTCATTTATATGTTTGGCTAAGGCATTTGTCAGGACCTTCCATCTAATGTCAGAGATATGTTCAATTATTCTGTATTTGAATCTTCTATTTGACTTACCTACATAGAAACACCTGCATTTTTTACACGTAGCCAAGTACACAATATTAGTACTATTGCAAGTTGCAGCACATCTAAATTCAAATTTTTTTCAAGTTGGTGTATCACAATAATTCACATCTTTATCAATTTAAGTGCAACAGCAACAATTATAACATGGGAAGGCACCATATTTATTTGCTTTAGTCGGATTCATGTTCTCCTTTATGTCTTTATAGCATAGTTGTTTGAGATTTATACTCTTTCTATACGCAAACCTAGGTATAGAGTCAATAATAAGTCTGGTAAAGCTTGTAATATGGGCCAATTATCAGAAAAAAATTTTTGTATTTGTGAAGACAGAATTGTTTACATTAATTTTTTATGTAACTGTTTTACTATGTACTAGAGTCTATGTAATGATTTTTACGTTTTTTTTAAATAATGTAGTATTTCTTTAACAACACATTGATGAATTTTATTGGCTGTGACTTAATTGTGGTTTATATAATTGTTTGTAGTAGGATATTGTGTTAATACTGATAAAGGGTTTTTAACTTGAAAGCTTTGTTCTTTGTGATTAAATTGCTACGCTACCCAGTTCGTTTTTCTTTTGTTTAGTTTATCTATGGAGAAAGGTGCATACTTATGTGTTTTTTTGCAGGTGGTGCCACTTCATTAATGAAAGAACAGTGCTGGCCTTCAGTCATCCAGCTACATCTATAGGGGAATGGTAAATCAGTTGTAATAGCAAAAGGGTAGTGTATTGGGCTACTTGACAACATGTGATGCATACTATATTGGTAAAACAAAAAAAAAGCTGTTTTTTATAATTAGTGAATATTTTCATGCAATTAAAGAAAAAACGTACAATAATGCTTTATACAAACTTTGTGTGACTTGCAATAATTTTAAAAACGTTTTGGCACAGTTGAAGAGGGACCACAGGGTGATGATTCACATGATTTAGAAGTATTAGAATTTCATGGGCAGATTAAGTTGGATACTGGGAAATTGCCAAGACTCAATGCGAATCTAAATGTTAAATGTGTTTTGAAATCACATTCGTAAAATAAAATAAAATATACTGGTTAAGATATCTACATTCAACAGTTGTATAACTTATGGATATATTCATCTTTTTTATATTTTTTCTACTTTTTAAAGGATTTAAATTTTTTGAATGTCACTGACAATGGTGGATGTCATGTGTCATGTTTTTATTGGCTTTTATATTACACGACTTTTTAAATTTTGTATAAATAAGTAAAACTCTGGTTTTCTAACTCAGTTCTGAAGAAGTCTTTTAAAAGTACTAAACTAGGTATTTTAATAAAATACATCTGCAGCTCATTTTCAAGACTTTTTTTCTCCTCCTCATTTTGATTTACATCTGCCAGGGGGCTGGACATTTCTCTTTTTATTACCATAGTATAAATAAGTAAATTGTGGTTTACTAACTGAATTCTGAAGTTTTTTTTTGCATACTCTTTATTTGTTCAAAATTTATAACAGAAGAATGCAGTGCTTATAGAAGATGTATCATATTTTCAAACACATAGTTCATCATGAGTAAATCTCCGCATCATGTTCTCATCCAGTGTACACAATATTCAACAATAAGCCATAATGAACAACCATAACTCCTTAAAACTTTTACACAAACAGACAAGTTACGGCTGGAACATTTGTTAACCATTAGATCTGATCTTGTCAGTTTTCATTCTTTCCTCAAATGATGGATTCATATCCAATCCTTGAATCCATTTTGGCCATTACTAAAGCTCATGGTAACCAAAAAGCTCTCAAGCTCCTTCCTTACCCATAATGCATCAGCCCTCAGCAACCTCAGTTCTCATTTGCCACTTTTCACAAAAAGATGTGGTCAGCCTAGCTCTCAAGCATTTTTCAGATAAGTGATAGTTTTCTTCAATCTACATCTTTAAAACTTTATATTTTCTAATAATTTATAGTATTTTCTAATAACTTCTGATATTACTCATCCCTTACATTTGTACATTTTTCATATCTCTTCACTTACCATTGTTGGTAATTTCTTCCTGACTCTATAGATTGTTATTGATATTTGATCTTTCTATCCCCTTACCTCCTGCACTCTTGTGTAGTCCTCAGTACCATAGTTGGTATTTTTTTGTCTGCCTTCTCTTTTCTTAAAAAAAATTGTATTTGTAGTTTCTAACATAATTTCAGAGAAAGTCCCTTCTGGGTTTAAAAAATGTGTCAAGTGTTGGCACAAGCTACCACTGTCAGATACCCACACATTACGTGTTTATTGCCTAGGGCCAGAACATTTACAAGAGGATTTCTTAGTATGCCAGGGTTTCACTCCTAGAAGAAAATATAAATTAATATTAAAATACTTGTTACCACATTCCTTTGGTGAGGCGATTTCTGGGGATCAATCCCTCAAAGGTAAAGCTAAAGAGACAAAGCTTTCATCTCTGAAGCCATCTACTTCAGCTTTGGAGCCATCTAGAAAAAGACTAAAGTAAGATCAAAGAAGGTCTCAAAGTTCTTCTCCCTTGGATCTGAGAAGGAAGAAAGCAATGTATACAACTATATCAGATCTGATGATTAAGCAGTCGGATCTGACAATTTCAAGTCCTGTAGTTCTATCCAGGACCAGATACTCACCTTTGAGTGATCCTGTACCTTTTAGGGTGCCTTCATCTTTTTTGGAATGACACTGATCTAAGTTTCCTTCTCTGGCTTTGACTCATTTGTCCTGAAGTTTGAAGGAGGAAGATATGGAAAGAATGGTGCGGACATTCTACTTGGTGCAGATTCACATGGGAGTTTTGCTGGCCCCTATCAGGTCAGAAGGCATGTCCATCAGCTACACCCCCCCTTCACCCTCCCCCTCTGATCCCTTCATTTGTTTTAGAGTCCATGGATCTGAGCATCCCTGGTCTGTCTAGCTCGGATCCAAAGATAACTTTATCTTCAGATCTGAAGCTTACCCCATGTACTCCAGTTAAGATTTCTTTGGCTGCAGATGACTCTCAGAGCTAAAACTTCCCTGTCAGATCTTGGTGTTAGAGTTGACTCCAGAATTGTCAGAGCCATCTCTGCCCCTTGGAGCCTTAGCATAGGTTCATAGGTTCATAGGTTCATAGGTTGGTACTAGGCTATCAGCCCTAGGGCCTATACAAGCCTAGCCATAACAATTCCCTGGCTATTTCTTCCCACATTATTTACTTTCCTGGACCCCTGTCTAGCAGGGCGACTGACGTGATCCCTGGGGTGAATTTCCTTTCTCCAATCCAAACGTCAAGGTTCCTCTTGAAGAGGCCCAAAGAGGCACTCTGATTGACATGTATGGGCAATCTATTCCAGAGTCTGGGGAGTCTCTGGATCAGGAACCTATCCCTCCAGCATGTTTTGTTTATTGTGATGACAAGATTTAGATCCCTGGAGCGTGTAGCTCTGAGGGATTGGGATTTCTTTAAGTGTAGCATGTCCAACAGCTCTGGGTTTGACATGGCCTTGTATGTTAAGAGGAGATCGCCTCTGAGTAGACGATATGCGACAGAGTATAGCTGGAGTTTTTTAAGGCGGTCCGCGTAGGGCATCTGCTTTAGGCCTGTGATTCTTTTAGTGAGGTATTTCTGAGGCCTTTCCAGTTGTTGCAGATGTCTTGAGAGGTACATACCAAATGGGGCGTTGTATTCTATAATGGGTCTAATGAGGGATGAGTACAGTGGGACAATGACCTCCTTTTTTCTGGATGAAAAGCCCTTCGTGATGAGGTGTGCCACATAGAAGGATTTCCTGACTGTTGTGGCGATGTGGTTATCGAAGGTGAGACCACTGTCCACCTGTGTCCCTACGTCTCTTATCACACTTTCTGTGTTTAGTGTACTGCCACCTATATGGTAATTCATGGATACATGTTTTTTTTCCCAAAGGGGATAACAATACATTTCTTGGCATTGAGCTTGAGCCCATGGCTCTGGCACCAAGCATCTGTTTCTGTAAGGCCCTTTTGTAGAGTATCCACATCATTTGGGGATTCAATAATGGCTCCCAGTTTGCAGTCATCTGCAAACTTTGTTAGCCAGAGTCCCTTAGTGTTGACCTGTACTTCAGAGAAGTAGATGCCAAACAAGAGCGGTCCCAGGACTGAACCCTGAGGTACTCCACTTGTCACTTGTCTGGAGCTGGATTTGGAGTCGGCTACTTTTACAGTGTGGGTTCTATCAGTAAGCCATTTAGCAACCCATTGGGTGACATAGGGATTAATACCCAACTTAGTAAGTTTATCTATGATTCCAGAGTGGGGGATGGTGTCAAAGGCCTTGGCAAGGTCTATATAGGCTGTGTGGACCACCTTTACCCTTGTCCATGGCTCTGGAGACTGATTCAAAGAAGTCAATCAGGTTCAGGAGACAAGATCGGCCCTTCACAAACCCAAACTGGGTGGGGTCCAGTGTTTGAAGGTTGCCAATGTCTTTGTTTATAAGTTCCATGATAATACACTCCATGGCCTTGCAGATAAGGCTTGTCAGACTGATGGGACGGTAGTTTCCGGGATCCAAGGTGGATCCCCCCTTGTGGATTGGGATAACTGTAGCTCTGCACCACTCAGTGGGCACGAAACCTGAGGTGAGCACTGGAAAGCTTGGCTCCGGCTTCCTACTCAGGGAAATTGCCTTCAGAGTGGAGAAGGACAGCAGTCCAGAAGGTTGTCTTCTTGGCACTGTGGTCTTCTCTTTATCTGGAGTGATCGACTTTTAGTGTTATGAAGGGGTACTGTCAAATCCAACAGGATGGATCTAACCCCATCGAATCCTCAACCTTCTACCCTGATGTCTCTGCCCTCAGAGACTCATCATTCTTTACCACAGGGGCACCCAGTCCGAGATCTCCTCCATGACTTCCTAGCAGGGTATTACAGTTTCTTCCAATACCTCCCTGGAACATCCCACTGATGAGGTCCATAGGAAGTAGTGCAAGAGGAAGAACTTGAGCTCTCCACAAGAGTCAGTCATGGAGGATACAGACTTCAGTGAGGTTGAAGGGCCCCTTCGATCAGCTCTGGAAGACATCTCATTTAGAGATATCCTTGAGATCCTAAAACAGAGGGGTGGTTGGACCCCTAGCAAACCTTCATCTGAGGACTCAGTATTCCTGGAGGCTATTGGTACTGGCCTGTCTACCTCCTGGGTTACTCCACCTGCCAATAAGCTCATTGATTTGGTCTCTCAGCGGGTGTGGAACGAACCTGACACAGTTGAACTCATACCCAGAAGACCGGACAAGATTTTGGGACCACTTCACAGAAAGAGTTTTCTGGTAAAGGGGTGCCCATTGATGCCATGGTCGTGGTGGCAGCCACCAAAAACGAACTTACCGAGCAGAGTTCCACTGTTCATTCCCCTAGAGGAACAGGTTTGGGAAGCATGTCTATGTTTCAGCCACCTTCGCATTAAGGTCTCTGAATTATTTAGCTATTTTACTAGGTTACAGAGGGATTTGATCAAGGAACTTTCAAATACCCTCTCAGGATCCATTTCTGCAGAGGTCCAAGCATCCATGACTTCTCAGTTGACTACCCTACAATCTATTTCAAATTCTTTAATGAGTCTTATTTTGCATGTAGCCAAAGGAAACTCAAAGGCAGTGGGTTCAGGCATTTCCATCAGGACACATAGCTAGATGTGTTTATGTGATTTTGCGGGGCCCTTCAAGTCATTGTTCATCAATGCTCCTTTTGACAGCACTTCCTTGATCAGCCCTGCAGTAATAGTAACTTTATCCAGGTGTGAGAAGGATGGAAAGACCCTGTCTGCAGAGGGAGTACATTTTTCAACCCCTCAGAAATCCTTTTCAAGACATCAATGAGGTGGTTGAAAGATGTGGTTCAGGAAATCCCAGAGTCCTTACCTGGACAAACATAAAGAAACATCCCTCTTGGGCAGAGGGGAGAACTCTAATGGTCGACGCTGCCCCCCCCCCCCCCCATGGTAGAGGTGGCATGCAAAACCAGGGGTCTAGAGATTTTTTCTTGGACAAATTTTACCAGTGTTCCTGAAAGGAGGCCCAATTGCCCCTCTGGAGGCAATTGGGAGTCGAGTATCCCTGCACCAGAGAGCCTGGCTAGACAAAATAAAAGATACTCTGGTGCAGAACATTATATACAGAGGCTATATATATCCCTTATATATATCCCTTTTCTCTTCTGCCTTCAATCTCAAAAAAAGTCCCTGATGTTCCACCCAGTCAGAGGAAAGAAGCAACAATTCAAATAAAAAAGCTACTAGAGAAAAGAGTCATCCAAGAGGTCCCACCAGACCAATTAGAATCCAGAACTTACTAAAGATTCTTTTTAGTGCCAAAGAAAATGGGACTGGAGAACTGCTTTGGATCTCAGCAACGTAAACAAGTCAGTTCGACATACCAAGTTTCAGATGGTCACTATTCAGTCCATTCTCCCTTTTCTCAGCAAGGATGAATGGATGTGCTTGACAGACCTTTAGAATACATACTATCACATAAAGATGAATAGATGATCCAGGAGGTACTTATGCTTCTGTCAGGGAGCTAGTCATTACCAGTCCAAAGTTCTGCCCTTTGGTCTCACCACAGCACCCAGGGTGTTCACCAAATGCATGGCAGTAGTAATGGCTCACTTGACACTGCAGGGATTCTAGGTGTTTCCATATGTAGATGACTGGCTCATTACTGCCCCGACCAGGCATCAGTTGATAAGGACAAGAAATCAGGTTCTCCTAACTTGTTTTCATCTGGGAATAACCATAAACCATGACACATCTCAGCTGAAACCAGATCAAAATTTGGAATTGTTAGGAGCAGTTTTCAACACAAAGTGAATGATAGCTTTACTGCCTCTCTCAGGAGTACAAACTATAAGATCACAGGTCAGAAAAATAGTCAGCATTACTAAGATTTCAGCCTGCTTAGTCCTTCAACCTCTAGGATCAATTTCAGTGGCAATAACTCTAGTACTTATAGCCAGATTTTATATCAGGATTCTTCAATGGATGCTAACAACTCAGAGGTTGATACTTTACCAATCCATGTCAACCCAAATACAGATCACTCTGACATGCAAGATAGATCTCAGGTGTCGGATTTAATCGGGGGGCGGGCATTTTATGAGGAAAACAGTCCAAAGCACTTGGCCCTCCAAAGAGGCCAATATGCATATCAGTGCCCTAGAAATGAGAGCAGTGCTTTTAGAGTTGCAGGCCTTCCAGGATGCTTTCTCTTCGGGGATGATTGCAGTTAAAACGGACAAGATGTAGTGGTTTGGTACATCAACAAACAAGGAGGACAAGACCATACCCTTTGTGTCGAGAAGCACTTACTGTGTCAGTGGGTGATCTCATCCAACCACTTTCTCATAGCAATGCACATTACACAGAAGTCCAGTGTGATAGCAGACAAACTGAGCAGGTCCATTATTCTACCCCATGAGTGGTCTGTCAGCAAGAATGTGACCTTAATGATTTTTTATTGATGGGGCCAGCCTTGCTGCAATCTTTTTGGTTCTCCCCTAAATAACAAATAAAGCAGCTACTTTGCCCTAATCCCCCCACAGGGAAAGTCACTGAGGGATGCTGTACTTCATGATTAGCCCCCCCCCATTCTACTTTATGCCTACCCACCAATCCCATTAGTTCCAAAATTCCTAAAGACAGCTGTCAGATACAAATCATCCTCATTGCACCGTACAGCGTTGACAGATTTGGTTTCCCTTCCTTTGGCCTCACTTTCTTCACCTGTCTTGGATTCTAGATCCAGATCCAGACCTCTTGTCTCACCTGATGGACATGCTCCATCCCAATATCTCAAACCTGAGGCTGATGGCCTGGATCCTCCAATTCTGTTAATAGCCAGATAACTGATGCTGTCTTTCCCTTTCCAGCATATACTTTTATCTTTCCAAAAACCTTCAACACAAAATCTCTATACAAGTAAATGGAAAAGATTTGTTTACTGGGCACAACAAAGTCATGCAGAACCTTTTTCCCCGATACATAACAAACTTAAGTCTTGAGAAGTACTTTTTAAAGAAGGGGCTAGTTGCTTAACCATCAAAATCCACTTAGCAGCAATATCCAATTTTCACACTGTATTCAAATGTTCTTCAGTGGCCTGTCATGAATTGTGCAAAGCTTTATTGCGAGGCACTCTACTTTTGAAATCTCTGTTTAAGGATCCTACTCCCCCATGGGATCTCAAGCTGGTACTCCATGCACTAATACAGTTCCCCTTTCAACCAGCAGCTAAATGTGACCTTAAGTATCTTACTTGTAAAACAGTTTTTTCTAGTAGCCATTACCTCTGCCAGAAGAATTTCAGAATTTCAAGCCTTGTCTCCAAAACCTTCATACTTGATCTTTCACAAGGATAGAGTGACTCTATGAAGTAATGCCTTGTTCCTTCTGAAGGTGGTGTCAGAATCTAATATCAATCAATCCATTAATTTGCCAGTATTCTTCCCTAATTTTGCAAACAAGGGTGAATACATGTTACATTTATTGGATATTCACATACAATTACATTTTTGCCTGCATAGAACAAAAGACATCAGATAAATAGACCAGTTGTTTGTTTACTTTGCATTATTGAAATTGGTTAAACCATTTGCAAAAGTAACTTTAGCTAGATGGTTAACTGATTGTATTTCATTTATCTATAGTAAATTAGATATTACCTTATCACAACTGGTATGACATAATTAAAGTAGGTCCATGGCAACTTTTTCAGTTTTTCTGTTCAGAGCATCCATGGATGACATATGTGCAGCAGCAATTTCCGCTACCCCTCTTACTTTAATTACTCATTACAAATTGGATCTGGCCTCCAGGGGTAGAGCATCATTTGGTTCAACTGTGCTCAGGAATTTCCTTCCTTAGAGACTAGATGGAATTATAGGTAGCTGGGGACTATCCATTAGTTGAGGATAGAATGAAAATTGACAACATCAGATAAAGAAGTTATGTACTTACCATAGCGTTCCATCTGGGTTCTCCATTTTCATTCTTCCTCAACTTCCCGGCCACCAGCCCCCATCCATTCTGTTCACAAACTTCTGGATGAATGAGCTACTAGATGGCCATCATTGTCCATTATATTGACCTCTAGATATAGTTTTTCCTTTACTGAGCACATGCAGTTTTATGTCACCTAAATTTATGCATGTGAAACCTTCCTTTTCTGGTTAAAAAAAAAATCAGGAAACAATATCTGAGGTAGCTTAGGGTTGGTGCATTATGGGTAAGGGAAGAGCCTGAGAAATTTTTGATTACCACAATCTTTAGTAACAGCTGAGTCAGATCCAATGATCAGATCTGAACCCATTAGTTGAGGAAGAATGGAAATGAACAACACAGATGGAATGTTATGGTAATTACAAATGTTAATCAGTCACCTCAACATTTGCAATGCTGTTCTCAAAGCTGTGTCTGACGTCGGTCCAATAATCCATTTTTTATGTAATTTGCTTTAATTAATCTTCAATGCCTCCCTCTCCAGCTTCATTAAATTGGTCCTCAGTTGCAAAATGTCTTATGTAGAAGGCTGTTGGGGAGATTTATATCTTCTTGTTATTCCTTTTTTAGCAAGCAGTATTAACAGGAGAGCCAATGCGATAATATTGTCCCGTCTGTGTACCCCTTTAATCGAGTTCAGATGAAAGTGTATACTTGACACCTCCCAGCTACTTCTTACTGTAATATGGATCAAATCCTGCAAGTCCCTCCTATAGTTTTTCAATTTATTACGTCTCCAAAAAAATATGGTTCCAGTCTATGCTTCCGTTTTGTCCACACCTCCAGAAGGTCTGATTTATTTGGGGAAACATCTTTTGTATCCTGTCTGAGATGTAAAAGTATTTATGCAGGCAATTCCACACATAAATTCTAAACTTCCTTGATCTAGTGGCTATTTTAACAATTTCTCACATCATGTCCTATGTTACTTCCCTGCAAAAGCACTGAGTATTTCAATAAAGTCCAGCTGCATCTGATAGCGTTTTTCTTCTGTTCATTTTGATTAATGTCTGCCTGGAGGTTGGACTTTTTTCTTTTTTTTTTATTTATTGTAAATAATTTCATATTTGCATTGGCATTTTTATAACTCGGTGAGATACATATTGTTGAGGGGCATTTTATGAAATCTCTTTATGGGAGACAGAAAACTTTACTTCCACTGTCAATATATATATATATATATATATATATATATATATATATATATATATATATAATGCATTGTATTACAGATGCCTTTAATTTGTTTAGCATTATGGAGGTATGTAATATTTCCATATTTTCATTAATATTGCCATATCCATGTAACTTACAAACTACTGCATAGCATCAATTGAAACCTTAGATAATGCTAAAGGAAACTGTAACTGCCAGCTTGAGATATGCTATCTTTTGTTTACACTGGTAGTTTTGTATAAAAGTACCATATTTAACATTTCTGAAATATCTTAAAAGATAAGCACCCTTAAGGGAATTGTCTGTATTCACAGATATTGGCAAAAATATGCAGAACATTCTTATGCCAAAATCAAAAACACGTAAATAGTCAGCAGTTCATAGAATCACATAGTTTAATGGGGCAGTGGACCAAAAGGGGCAGAAAGGTATAAACAAAGTATGGTATAATGACAGACACGTGAACAGGCACAATTTAATGAGGGTATTATGACATGGAAATGAGGATGGGGTAAACAAGTTGTGATTCATAGTTATCAGCTGGGGAATGATGTAGGTCCTAGCATCTGAGTATAAAAACAAAGAACATGCCAAAGAATTGTGATGCTTCAAACTAAATGTTGGCAGCAGCAACAACAATGTATGCTGCACAGCATTGCTTTTGGCAAGTGGCACTTACCTGGCTGTACATTGTGACCATATGCCACTTGAAAATGTCACAAATAGCAGATAACCTTATACCATATGACAATGTGCAGGTACGAGAATGGCTGCAACCTCAGAAATACTATATGGGCATTGGTCAATGTGTGGTATACAGACTGGAAATAAGAGTGTCTAGACTTCTTATAGCCACAAATACTAAGATATGCACATCGGTTACCATAATGGTTAGAGGCATTTTTCAAAAATCAACTGGGGCACCTTCATTATTTTGCAGACATAAGCCTGTAGAATACTTAAGAATTCTTTGAGGCAATGCTTCCATGTGTGGATCAGCACATCTGGAGTCTTGATACACCAGGGAGAGGGAGCCATCACCTTACATGGCTTCTGTGATAGTTCTCATCTTCCTAAAATTTTTGAAGCCATAGAATGCACCTTTGTGCTGATAACCCATCGGTCCACACGGTTTCCCACATATGTCATACAAGTCAACTGTATTGCTGCTTTCTGCACTGAGACAGCAGACAGAACTACCTAGCAGATAAGCTAGTCACTTTTTGCCCAAAACCTTCAGGCATCTGCTAGAAAGCTGAAGAGGAATTTCACCTTTCATCATGACAATGACCTCATGCATACATCCAAATCAACAAAAGAATGGCTTCACCAGAAGAAAATTAAACTTTTGCAATGGTCCAGCCAGAATCCAGACCTAAATCCAATATAGAAAATCTGTGGGGTGACCTGAAGAGGGCTGTGCACAAGAGATGCCCTCGCAATCTAACAGCTTTGGAATGCCTTTGCAAGGAATAGTGAGCAAATATTGTCAAGTCAAGATGTGCCATGCTGATAGACTCCTACCCAAGGAGACTGAATATTGAAGCACCTTTTGATTTAATTACAGCAAAGTATTAGTTTAAGGGTGTGCACACTTATGCAACCAGCTTATTGTAAGTTTTTTATTTTTTATTTTTTTCCCCTAACAAATTTGTTTGTTTTTCAATTGAATTGTACAGGTTATAGGTCACATTAAAGGTGGGAAAAGTTTTGAAATGATTAATTGTGGTCTCATTTTTTATATATTACAAAAACCTGGCATTTTAACAGGGGTGTGTACACTTTTTATATCCACTGTATGTAGAGATGGAGATCCTAAGGAGGGGTATTATCTTTTCCAAATTTGATTTCTTCAGTAGTGTAAGGTGGGGTGGCACTGTGGGATTATGCAATTGGGTGACAGCAGTGGGAAGTTGTGGAATGGGCACTATGGGATCTTGAAGCAGAGTGTATGGTTAGTATTCAACACTGTGCAACTCATTCAGTGGGAGGAGGTGCTATCTTGCTATCCTGGGCAGGGGGTATATACCATCCCAGGAGTGAGACAATATTATCAGTGTGTCCATGTATCTGAGTAGCAGAACTAGAGGAACAGGACCTGTATGGTGCTTCCACACAAAGTAGCCCAACCCCAAGCATGCCTACATCATAGCTAGCCACGACATTTCTCTGGTTATGGAGTTCTTCAATCATAGTAGGTGCAGCCTATGTACCTTGTAATGGTCATCCTATGAGTCTACTATGAGTAAGTTCACAACAGTGACCACAAGCCATAATGGTGTCAGGGCACTGATGGCAACACTGGCTAACATTCTCAAAATGGCGGACACTGTAATGATATGACACACCTTGGATCATAAAATGCAGATCACATGTTTGTGTTTAGCCCCTGCTGTCTCCTGAATACCATAAAAAACACCAATGCTCTCCACTCCCACATATGCAGCTGTCTATTGAACCCAGATTACAGCAATGCACATCTGTTGGTTGAGGCTGAGAGATACACACATGTCAGGGGATGTCTGGGAAGGTACACAGTGCCTTGTCACATTCCTGGCCTGCCTTTAAGTAGGTATATGAATGTGTGATGCATTGCACTTATCTGCTCCTGCTATGACACTGGTGACAACAGAATCACCCTCCACCCACCAGAGTGTATGGTCAATATGCTACACTGTGCAGTTCATTGATAGTAAGGGCTGCTATCTAGTTATCCTGGTGAGGAGGTGTATACCCACCTAGGAGAGAGACAACAGTATCATTGTGTTGTGTTACTGTGCCTCAGTGTACATGTGGGCATTATTGTTGAACACTGGCAAGGATCTTGTCTTCATCTGTTGTTCCTGACCAGTCCCTGCAGGTGTCATGGTCCCAGTGATGCTCTCTGAGGATGCAAACATGTAGCATACAGTGTGGTAATGATCAGCCCATGCACTCAGCACCCAGGTGTGATGCCTGTCCCATAAGCATCACATGGCAGGATGCCAAAAGGGTTCTTCTGCTCTGAGTAAGGAGATTCACAGAAGACCATCCACTGTCATCATCTGTCCCACTGCTGTGTTGCATGTCTTCTGAGAACCTTCATATCCTATGATTTATATGCTTCAAGCATTGATGCATGGTGTGGTTCCACACTCACAGCATTGACATTGCATATCACTGTTACTCCACACATAGTCAAGTAGTATATAGTGGATGCCTCATTTCCTGAACAGATCCTGCCCATGTATCCCTAATGCCTGTAACAAAATGTTATTCTCTGCAGGGCTGAACCTGTCCAACCTCAGTCATCCATCCATTTTGGAGGACATCTAGGTGGGGAAGATTTCACTGATTGGAAAGACGTGCACGTGCACAGAGGTACCTATGCCACACTAAAAGTAGGCTGGCCCATTAGGGTATGGCTGGACAAGAGACGATAGGTACAGTCTATGGGATTCATATGTCCTGCATACTGCTTAGGGATGCATATCTGGTGAGTGGTGGCTGCTCTGTCAGTTAGCTTCTTATCCCCACTAGGTGTGTTTGTGACATGGCACATCATACAAGGGGATTAAATGTAAAGGAAACAACACTTTAACGTACAAAGCTAAGTGCTTTCATCCAAGTAAAAGGACTTCATCAGAACTTCAAAATAAGTCAATTAATGCAGTTTATAAGCTATTGAACAAATCACATGACCAGTTTGTCACCCAATCTAAACATTGGTTCACCTATAAAACAGATTGCTGGTATTCTAATCAGAAAATACAATCAAAAACTTCAACTTTTAGACAGATCTCAGGGATAGTCATAGGTGTGTCATGCGCCTTCCTTTGCCAACATTATTATGGTATACTTGGAGGAAAATTTAGTTTTTCATCACAATATAGGACATGTCGGTCCCTTTATGGAATATTCCTGGATGATGATGTAATTTTTTGGGGACTGAAACAACAGACAAACTTGAAGAGTTCTTTGAGTTTTGCATTCTACAACTGTATTTCTAGAATTTACTATAAATATATTCAGGGACAAAATACATTTTTTAAACCAGACTAAAACGTAAAGGAAACAACACTTTAATATACAAAGTTAAGTGCCTTCATCCAAGTAAAAGGACTTTATCAGAACTACAAAACAAGTCAATTAACATAACTTTATAAACTATTGAACAAATCACATGACCAATTCTTCACCCAATTTAAACAATGATTCACCTATAAATTCAGATTGCTGGCATTCTAATCAGAAAAATGTAATTAAAAACTTTCCATAAATTCTGCTAGAAAAAAGAAATGTTTATATAAAACACACACACGCGCGCGCACGCACACACACACACACACACACACACACACACATACACATATATATATATATATATATATATATATATATATATATATATATATAAATATATAAAAACACTGATTATACCTTAAAAATACATTGGTTTTCATGATTAAAATTAATCAAAAAAATTTGAATAAAACCCCATGAACTGTTCATTGTGTTAATATAAAGGCCATCGAATGTAAAAATAGTTCATTATAAGTAACAAACATATCCTACATAAAAAAGTTGACTTCAGTTGCAACACACTGGAAATAGATGCTACTTCATTTAGTCCTGGATCAACAGTAAAATTTGGTCTTAAATTCAAGGATATCATTCTCAGGACCCCCTCCCCCCAAGAACCAAGGTGCACTTGGTGAATAACATAAAACTTAAAACTATGACCACAGTTATCTTTTAAATGCCTATATAATGCATTATGTTCATCCTGTTTGTTCATATCATATTAGTGGCAATAAATCCTTGATTTTAATGTTTGAATTGTTTCCCCTATATAAAAACTAAAACATTGTTGGCACTGGCTAAGTAAACCACACCCATGCTATAGCAAGAAAATTCCTGTTTGAGATTGCTCTCCCCAAAATCACGGATGTAGCCCTTCATAATAACTTTACATCGACTACATTGCCCATACTTGTCCATAGAACCTACAAAGCTTCTTTCCATGCTGCTTTCCAAAAGTGGCTTAAAACGGGCGTCTTTCTTCAATATTACCCAAGGGACTTTACACAAAATGTTTAAATGTTCTTCATCTATGGAAAAAATGTCCAAATTCTTATATATAATATCCTTCATTTCTCTAAAATCAGAATTATATGTCAAGGTCAGTCCTTTTGTAAATTCATTTGAAATATTTTTAGGGGCCTTGTTAACCTCCCAGTGAATTCCCTTTCCCAACAATGAACCAAAATTCCCTTTCTCTGTCTTAACTTTGACTTCTTCTTGGACACCATTCAGCAAACCTCTAGGGTAGCCTCAAACTTCAGAGATTATTTTTAACAAATCACATTCCAAACCAAACCTATAATCATGGAACACCATTCCTGACATTCTCACAAACTGACCCTTAACAAGTGACCTCTTTTAACATACAGGGTGCCAACTACTATTATGTAATAACTAATTATAATATGTTGGTTTCCTGTTATACACATGATTCAAAACACATTTGTTCCCTATTTTTAGTAATAGTAGTATTTAAATAATTTATTTGGTCCCCTGGAGGAATTTATAGTAAATTCTAGAAATACAGTTGTAGAAATCAAAAACTCAAAGAACCCTTCAAGTTTGTCCATGTTTCAGTCCCAAAAAGTACATCATCATCCAGGAATTTCCATAAAAGGATCGACATGTCATGTATTGTGACGAAAAAATAAAATTTTGTGCTCCTTGTCTATTTCCTAAGGCAGAAGAATAATAGGGAAAGAATGCTTCATATTTTGGACATACTTAGATAGCTATGTTTTATCTGCAGAATATTACCTTTCAGCAAAAACATATTAGTTGTTTTTCTCAAATGTCATAGGTATTCAAGACAGTTAAATACTGTTGAAATTACTAGAGAAATTTATTTCTGTCTCCAGAACTTTTAAGATAGTGCAAGGAATGGTGAGTACTGTTCCATTAGGGCAGCGACTAATTTGTAGGCTTTTTAAATGATACCTCAGTACAAGAAATTTGTGAGGTTCCCATCAGACAAGATATTTACAGGTGTTAGACACTTCAATATGTAGAGTCAGTCCCAAACTAAGTAAGGTTTCTGTAGTCCTGTCCTCACTGCAATGTTCTGACATCCTCTTACCTCCTAAGATTTTGAGAAAGAGCTGTTGAATATTCAGTCCTTATGCTTTGAGCAGCCGTAGTAGGCAACTACTCACCGTAACAGCAGGACTTTAAGAAAGTAGTATATCTGCATTTAGTATGCCCACCTTCTAATCCCTGTAAGACTCTAAAGTGGTTACTGTACATGAAAAAGCACCAAAACGTAGCCAAGTAAATGAAAAAATCAAACTGTAAGCAAGAGGACCAGCACAACAGTAATAGCGTAGTCAGTAGTTTATTTCCGCTTTCGTCAATAGACTTCATCAGAATACAAAAACCACACAGCTCAACCCACTTAAATACCCACTACAATTAATAAACTAATTGGTCAATTAAGACACAGTCAATCAAACATTTACTACAATTTAAAAAATATATGTAATAAAAACAAGGTATTCATACAATGTTAAAAAACCCAAAGGAAAATAATTCCTTATTAATATGTAATGTTCTGTATTTTAAAAAGCATTTGATGTTAATGTAGTCATTCAGACCAGGGGGTTTGTCAGCATTAAGTTTAATTTGCCATAGAGTTTCACGCTGTTCAACAAAATTCTTAAAATCCCCTCCTCTAAGGTCTGAATGAACTACCTCTAAAACAGAAAATAAAAATTTTTTGTATGTCCTACATACTCTTGAATGTTTATAGAGAGCATTATTTTCATCTTTGGTTTTAATGCTGTAAATGTGTTCTCTAATTCTTATGTTTAAACTACGGGTGGTCATGCCGATGTAGAAGGCAGGACAACCCAAGCATTACCGATGTAAATCACCCCCTTAGTCTTACAGTCAACATATCCAGGAACCTTAAAAATATAATCAAAATTCTCTATCTTAATGTAAGGACCCTCTGAAATAAAACGACACGTGTTGCAACTATGGCAACAGTGCATCCCAGTTTTAACAGAACTAACAGTGGATGAATGTGTCGGTTTATTTTCTAAGATCCCTTTCAAATTGCTATGGTTCCTAAATACAAAAGAGGGCCCACCAACAAACATCTTCCTCATCTCCTCATTGCCTTCAATAATTCTCCAATTGTTGACTATGGCTTGTCTAATGGATGAACTGTCAGAACTAGTCTCCAAAGAGCATATTAGACGTGTTTCAAATTCCTTCACTTTGCCCTTCTTCTCACCCCCTGCCACTGTCCAGGTCGGAAAATCCATAATAGGTCTAAACGTGTTTCCCCGTTTCTGTAAAATTTCGTCCATAGTGACGTGTAACTGTTTAAATTCATACCCCCTCTCAAGAAACAGATGAAAAATAATGTTAAATTCATCAAGTAAATCACTGTCCTTAGAGGTCATCCTACTTGCCCTTATAAATTGTCCACGAGGAACATTCTTAACTACATGTCTAGGATGATTACTAGCATGATGTAAATAGCCGTTGGTAAAAGTCTCTTTTCGGAAGATCCTACTGTGTATCCGACCATCCTCTACATCCCAATACAACAAAATGTCTAAAAAATTCACCCTAGTGCCTTCAACACCCATGGTGAACTTTAAATACTCAGAAGAATGATTGATTTCCTCAAACAACATCCGAAAAGAGACTTTTACCAACGGCTATTTACATCATGCTAGTAATCATCCTAGACATGTAGTTAAGAATGTTCCTCGTGGACAATTTATAAGGGCAAGTAGGATGACCTCTAAGGACAGTGATTTACTTGATGAATTTAACATTATTTTTCATCTGTTTCTTGAGAGGGGGTATGAATTTAAACAGTTACACGTCACTATGGACGAAATTTTACAGAAACGGGGAAACACGTTTAGACCTATTATGGATTTTCCGACCTGGACAGTGGCAGGGGGTGAGAAGAAGGGCAAAGTGAAGGAATTTGAAACACGTCTAATATGCTCTTTGGAGACTAGTTCTGACAGTTCTTCCATTAGACAAGCCATAGTCAACAATTGGAGAATTATTGAAGGCAATGAGGAGATGAGGAAGATGTTTGTTGGTGGGCCCTCTTTTGTATTTAGGAACCATAGCAATTTGAAAGGGATCTTAGAAAATAAACCGACACATTCATCCACTGTTAGTTCTGTTAAAACTGGGATGCACTGTTGCCATAGTTGCAACACGTGTCGTTTTATTTCAGAGGGTCCTTACATTAAGATAGAGAATTTTGATTATATTTTTAAGGTTCCTGGATATGTTGACTGTAAGACTAAGGGGGTGATTTACATCGGGCAATGCTTGGGTTGTCCTGCCTTCTACATCGGCATGACCACCCGTAGTTTAAACATAAGAATTAGAGAACACATTTACAGCATTAAAACCAAAGATGAAAACAATGCTCTCTATAAACATTCAAGAGTATGTAGGACATACAAAAAATTTTTATTTTCTGTTTTAGAGGTAGTTCATTCAGACCTTAGAGGAGGGGATTTTAAGAATTTTGTTGAACAGCGTGAAACTCTATGGCAAATTAAACTTAATGCTGACAAACCCCCTGGTCTGAATGACTACATTAACATCAAATGCTTTTTAAAATACAGAACATTACATATTAATAAGGAATTATTTTCCTTTGGGTTTTTTAACATTGTATGAATACCTTGTTTTTATTACATATATTTTTTAAATTGTAGTAAATGTTTGATTGACTGTGTCTTAATTGACCAATTAGTTTATTAATTGTAGTGGGTATTTAAGTGGGTTGAGCTGTGTGGTTTTTGTATTCTGATGAAGTCTATTGACGAAAGCGGAAATAAACTACTGACTACGCTATTACTGTTGTGCTGGTCCTCTTGCTTACAGTTTGATTTTTGGTTACTGTACATACTGTAGGTTGGCATTCCTTTCACAATAACACTTTATTAGCTTTGCTAGTGTGTTGCAGTAGATCTGGATACTTTATGAGTTGTCAGCCTCAAAGCATTCTGATACTTCACTCAGGAGGTTTGTCTTATCACTCTTGGCAAACAAGAACTTCCTCCCCAGAAGTAGCAGTGGCTGGCTTAAGCAAGTGCAGGAAGTAACAGTGCAGCATTGGGCTGATTTTGGTGTCCTACAGTGTGAGGACAATATGCTCTTGAGCCTGGCCATGGGCTTACTGGACATATTGTGCAGATGAAGGGGAAAGACCTAGTCAAGATGCCCATATGCCATATACTTCTGTCTGAAAGATTTACTGTTACTGTGAGCACTCAGCTGTAAATCTCTAGATCATGGCATGTGATTTATCTTTGACATTCAGAAAAGATATTCTGTATTTCCTTAGGCTGCAAACCCAAGGTTATAAAAATGGCACATATTCTGGATGGTTGTGTACTAGTAGGCACTTACTGGGAGCAGTTAATGATTACAATTTCTAAAGCAAAAAAGTGGCTTCAGTAATTGGTATTTGACCAGTACTATCAAGCCAATAAATCTAAAATTAAATCAGCCCCAAATCTTATGTTTGTAGGTGCAAACATTGATACTGCTCAGACTATACTGTTTTTGTCTTCAGAGATGAACCTTGATATTTTACAGGTAGTTGCTTTGAGAAGGGACTTTGGCCAGCCAACTACAATTTGCAGAACCCTGGACACATCAGGTGAAGTCAAAATGAGTATTCATACTTATAGTATCATTTGATATAGCACTATAGTAAAGTGCATAGTTCCTTCACCAGAAAAATTGCTTCCACCCTTTCTTGGTAAGGGATAAGGAGGACTTGTTAGAAAAAAAATCGCCTTCCAGCTTGGGTCACAAAATGTTCAGAAAATACTGTTTGCTACATTCTCTATGCGAGCCATTGTCAGTACATGTGCACATTAGTGTAAGTGTTTTGAAAATTGCTTTTTAAATGGCTTAGCCACTCTCAACCACAAACACAAGCTTAACCCACACACTCCATACACTATGGCCACCCCCTCCACACACACATTGCTACTAACCAGCCTTCTTATACCCTCTACTATCTAACCTTCCTTACAAGTCTCCTAACACACACCAATCTCTAAACCCAAATCCACCATCTCCGACCGCCCTTACACATCCACAGCTTATAGCCTAATCTCACCTGAACTATATTCCTCCAAACCAAGCCATTATTTCAAACCATCAATACTCTCTACTTCCCCCCACCACCACTTTCATACTTTCTCCTCAAAGAGAAAGCTCCTGCTCAACAACCCTTCCTTCCTATTCCCCATTCATCACCTCCAACACCTCTTTCTCAATTCCCTCTCTCAATCAGGTGACATCCACATCTAACCCTGGACCTTTCTCAGCCAGCATCCAAAACAACAGCCCCACCAAACCTCACAAACCCAAAACCATCTGGCTAACCACCTTCAATGCACAAAGCCTAAGAAACAAAATCCCTAACCTGCATGCCTGGCTTACTCATAACCAAGCTGATATTACAGCCATCTCTGAGACATGGCTTAAACCCTCCATCTCTGACAACAAAATCCTTCCTCCTGGCTACAAAATCCTCTGCAATGATAGGACCCAGAGAAAAGGTGGTGGTGTAGCTATTATCTACCCATCCACCCATACTCTAACTCCATACACCAACCCCATCCCTACCTTCTCCAATGCCGAAATAACAATAGGGTATTTAAAGCGTAATAACTGCAAATCTTTATGCATCTGCTATATCTATATCCCTCCAGGCAATAACACCAAAACACTAGAAGACATATTATCCTGGCTTAACTCCAATATAATACTCGAAACCTATATCGTTGGTGACATAAACATCAACTGGGCATCCATCAGCTCGAGCACCCCATCCCAGTCAATCAATCTCTACAACTTCACCCAACTCATAAACCTTCCAACCAGGCCCAACAAAGATGGAACCTCTGGTACCGTCATAGACTGGATATTCACTACCCACCCCCACCTTGCCTCTCAAGCCAGTCTTCTACCATATCCGCTCAGGGACCACCTACCTGCCTTCATTGAACGCATATCCCCCACCCCCCTAAAACATCACCAATATATCCTAACCCACAACTTAACTTCCAACAACCCACACACACTCACAGAATGCCTTAAACATATAGACTGGTCACCCCTAAAAATTCTCCCACTTGACGATGCTTTATCCTATTTTAATAATACATTCCTAACCATCCTAAATCAACAGGCGCCCCTAAGATCCAAAATAATCAAATCAAATCCATGGCCCTGGCTATTCCATGAAACTAGAAACATCATGCATCAGCGTGACAAACAATGGAAACAATACCAAAAACAAAACGCAACCAGCTCCCTCCTAGAATTTAAACAACTACATAACTTAGCCAAAACATTGTTAACCAAAGACCACAAAAACTACTACAATAACCTCCAATCCATTCACTCATGCAATCCAAAAAGATTTTGGAGCTCCGTGTCCTCCATCCTTCACCCAAGCAATAAAAGCAACCCATGCCAGACCCCACTCTGTCAGATCTGCAAACTGCCACTAATTTCAACCATTGATATTATTGCCAAATTATCATCCTCCTTCCCTGACCACTCCTCCTGCACCCCCCCAACAGCAACCATCCTCCCTCTAACCCTCCTCCTTCCTCCCCCTTTACCCTCAAACCCATCCCCACAAACACAATAAAAAGACTTCTCCTCAAGCTAAAACCCTGTTGTAATGCACCAGACAATCTACCACCCTCTTTCCTCAAAGACTCTGCTGAAACCATTGCCTACCCTGTATTTATTCTAATAAACAGATCTATACAGGAATCATACATCTCTACCAACTGGCATCATAAAGGCGGTAAAAACATAGATACAACCAACTTCAGACCTATAGGCATACTCTCCCCCTCTCAAAAATACTTGAAAAAAACATCCATGCCCAATTCATGCAATATCTCAACCTAAACAAACTTCTCTCCCACACCCAACACAGCTTCCACCTCAGCCACAGTACCATCACTGCCTCCTTTCCTTTCTAGAGACCATCAGCCTTGCACGTGATAAGGTCAATTATGTATCATCACTTTTCTTAGACCTTTCAAAAGCATTCAACACCATCTCCCATCCCCTACTTCTATCCCAGCTCTCATCCTTAAATCTCTCTTCCTCCACCCTTGCTTGGTTCACCAGCTACCTATCTAACCACCAACAAGCCGTCCAGTGGAAGGACTCTACCTCTCCTTTCCTACCCACACCCACCGGAGTCCTTCAAGGCTCTGTTCATGGTCCTCTGTTCTTTAACATATTTATCAACAATTTCCACCTCTCCATCCCCATTGCCTCCATCATCCAATATGCAGATGACTCCACCATCATCTCCTCTGCCACCTCCCCCACCGAACTACTAATAAAAACAAAGTTTGCCTTCTCCAAAACAGAATCTTGGATGGAAGCCAATCACCTTGCCCGAAATGCCTCCAAAACAAAACTAATGATCTTTACCCCTATGAGAAATTCCACTTTAGATAAAAATCTGTTCTGCATTACAAGCCACAATAAAACTCCACTAGAAATAGCCCCCTCAACCAAACTGCTAAAAATCCCCCATGGTAGAAGTGGCATGCAAAACCAGGGGTCTAGAGATTTTTTTCTTGGACAAATTTTACCAGTGTTCCTGAAAGGAGGCCCAATTGCCCCTCTGGAGGCAATTGGGAGTCGAGTATCACTGCACCAGAGAGCCTGGCTAGACAAAATAAAAGATACTCTGGTGCAGAACATTATATACAGAGGCTATATATATCCCTTATATATATCCCTTTTCTCTTCTGCCTTCAATCTCAAAAAAAGTCCCTGATGTTCCACCCAGTCAGAGAGAAGAAGCAACAATTCAAATAAAAAAGCTACTAAAGAAAAGAGTCATCCAAGAGGTCCCACCAGACCAATTAGAATCCAGAACTTGCTAAAGATTCTTTTTAGTGCCAAAGAAAATGGGACTGGAGAACTGCTTTGGATCTCAGCAACGTAAACAAGTCAGTTTGACATACCAAGTTTCAGATGGTCACTATTCAGTCCATTCTCTCTTTTCTCAGCAAGGATGAATGGATGTGCTTGACAGACCTTCAGGATACATACTATCTCATAAAGATGAATAGATGATCCAGGAGGTACTTATGCTTCTGTCAGGGAGCTAGTCATTACCAGTCCAAAGTTCTGCCCTTTGGTCTCACCACAGCACCCAGGGTGTTCACCAAATGCATGGCAGTAGTAACGGCTCACTTGACACTGCAGGGATTCTAGGTGTTTCCATATGTAGACGACTGGCTCATTACTGCCCCGACCAGGCATCAGTTGATAAGGAAAAGAAATCAGGTTCTCCTAACTTGTTTTCATCTGGGAATAACCATAAACCATGACACATCTCAGCTGAAACCAGCTCAAAATTTGGAATTCTTAGCAGCAGTTTTCAACACAAAGTGAAT
The DNA here is from genome assembly GCF_019279795.1 of Protopterus annectens. Classification (NCBI taxonomy): domain Eukaryota; kingdom Metazoa; phylum Chordata; order Ceratodontiformes; family Protopteridae; genus Protopterus; species Protopterus annectens. Next base: position 142,393,974 of record NC_056735.1, read on the forward strand.
GATAGCTTTACTGCCTCTCTCAGGGGTACAAACTATAAGATCACAGGTCAGAAAAATAGTCAGCATTACTAAGATTTCAGCCTGCTTAGTCCTTCAACCTCTAGGATCAATTTCAGTGGCAATAACTCTAGTACTTTTAGCCAGATTTTATATCAGGATTCTTCAATGGATGCTAACAACTCAGTGGTTGATACTTTACCAATCCATGTCAACCCAAATACAGATCACTCTGACATGCAAGATAGATCTCAGGTGTTGGATTTAATCGGGGGGGGGGGCATTTTATGAGGAAAGCAGTCCAAAGCACTTGGCCCTCCAAAGAGGCCAATATGCATATCAGTGCCCTAAAAATGAGAGCAGTGCTTTTAGAGTTGCAGGCCTTCCCGGATGCTTTCTCTTCGGGGATGATTGCAGTTAAAACGGACAAGATGTAGTGGTTTGGTGCATCAACAAACAAGGAGGATAAGACCATACCCTTTGTGTCAAGAAGCACTTACTGTGTCAGTGGGTGATCTCATCCAACCACTTTCTCATAGCAATGCACATTACGCAGAAGTCCAGTGTGATAGCAGACAAACTGAGCAGGTCCATTATTCTACCCCATGAGTGGTCTGTCAGCAAGAATGTGACCTTAATGATTTTTTATTGATGGGGCCAGCCTTGCTGCAATCTTTTTGGTTCTCCCCTAAATAACAAATAAAGCAGCTACTTTGCCCTAATCCCCCCACAGGGGAAGTCACTGAGGGATGCTGTACTTCATGATTAGCCCCCCCATTCTACTTTATGCCTACCCAGCAATCCCATTAGTTCCAAAATTCCTAAAGACAGCTGTCAGATACAAATCATCCTCATTGCACCATACAGCGTTGACAGATTTGGTTTCCCTTCCTTTGGCCTCACGTACTTCACCTGTCTTGGATTCTAGATCCAGATCCAGACCTCTTGTCTCACCTGATGGACATGCTCCATCCCAACATCTCAAACCTGAGGCTGATGGCCTGGATCCTCCAATTCTGTTAATAGCCAGATAACTGATGCTGTCTTTCCCTATCCAGCATATACTTTTATCTTTCCAAAAACCTTCAACACAAAAACTCTATACAAGTAAATGGAAAAGATTTGTTTACTGGGAACAACAAAGTCATGCAGAGCCTTTTTCCCTGATACATAACAAACTTGAGTCTTGAGAAGTACTTTTTAAAGAAGGGGCTAGTTGTTCAACCATCAAAGTCCACTTAGCAGCAATATCCAATTTTCACACTGTATTCAAAGGTTCTTCAGTGGCCTGTCATGAATTGTGCAAAGCTTTATTGCGAAGCACTCTACTTTTGAAATCTCTGTTTAAGGATCCTACTCCCCCATGGGATCTCAAGCTGGTACTCCATGCACTAATACAGTTCCCCTTTCAACCAGCAGCTAAATGTGACCTTAAGTATCTTACTTGTAAAACAGTTTTTTCTAGTAGCCATTACCTCTGCCAGAAGAATTTCAGAATTTCAAGCCTTGTCTCCAAAACCTTCATACTTGATCTTTCACAAGGATAGAGTGACTCTATGAAGTAATGCCTTGTTCCTTCTGAAGGTGGTGTCAGAATCTAATATCAACCAATCCATTAATTTGCCAGTATTCTTCCCTAATTTTGCAAACAAGGGTGAATACATGTTTACATTTATTGGATATTCACATACAATTACATTTTTGACTGCATAGAACAAAAGACATCAGATAAATAGACCAGTTGTTTGTTTACTTTGCATTATTGAAATTGGTTAAACCATTTGCAAAAGTAACTTTAGCTAGATGGTTAACTGATTGTATTTCATTTATCTATAGTAAATTAGATATTACCTTATCACAACTGGTATGAGCTAATTAAAGTAGGTCCATGGCAACTTTTTCAGTTTTTCTGTTCAGAGCATCCATGGACGACATATGTGCAGCAGCAATTTCCGTTACCCCTCTTACTTTAATTACTCGTTAAAAATTGGATCTGGCCTCCAGGGGTAGAGCATCATTTGGTTCAACTGTGCTCAGGAATTTCCTTCCTTAGAGGCTAGATGGAATTATAGGTAGCTGGGGACTATCCATCAGTTGAGGATAGAATGAAAATTGACAACATCAGATAAAGAAGTTATGTACTTACCATAGCGTTCCATCTGGGTTCTCCATTTTCATTCTTCCTCAACTTCCCGGCCACCAGCCCCCATCCATTCTGTTCACAAACTTCTGGATGAATGAGCTACTAGATGGCCATCATTGTCCATTATATTGACCTCTAGATATAGTTTTTCTTTTACTGAGCACATGCAGTTTTATGTCACCTAAATCTATGCATGTGAAACATTCCTTTTCTGGTTAAAAAAAAAATCAGGAAACAATATCTGAGGTAGCTTAGGGTTGGTGCATTATGGGCAAGGGAAGAGCCTGAGAAATTTTTGATTACCACAAGCTTTAGTAACAGCTGAGTCAGATCCAATGATCAGATCTGAACCCATTTGTTGAGGAAGAATGGAAATGAACAACACAGATGGAATGTTATGGTAATTACAAATGTTAATTAGTCACCTCAACATTTGCAATGCTGTTCTCAAAGCTGTCTCTGACGTCGGTCCAATAATTCATTTTTTATGTAATTTGCTTTAATTAATCTTCAATGCCTCCCTTTCCAGCTTCATTAAATTGGTCCTCAATTGCAAAATGTCTTATATAGAAGGCTGTTGGGGAGATTTATGTCTTCTTGGTATCCCTTTTTTAGCAAGCAGTATTAACAGGAGAGCCAATGCTATAATATTGTCCCGTCTGTGTACCCCTTTAATCGAGTTCAAATGAAAGTGTATACTTGACACCTCCCAGCTACTTCTTACTGTAATATGGATCAAATCCTGCAAGTCCCTCCTATAGTTTTTCAATTTATTACGTCTCCAAAAAAATATGGTTCCAGTCTGTGCTTCAGTTTTGTCCACACCTCCAGAAGGTCTGATTTATTTGGGGAAACATCTTTTGTATCCTGTCTGAGATGTAAAAGTATTTATGCAGGCAATTCCACACATAAATTCTAAACTTCCTTGATCTAGTGGCTATTTTAACAATTTCTCACATCATGTCCTGTGTTACTTCCCTGCAAAAGCACTGAGTATTTTAATAAAGTCCAGCTGCATCTGATAGCGTTTTTCTTCTGTTCATTTGGATTAATGTCTGCCTGGAGGTTGGACTTTTTTCTTTTTTTTTATTTATTGCAAATAATTTCATATTTGCATTGGCATTTTTATAACTCAGTGAGATACATCAATTGAAACCTTAGATAATGCTAAAGGAAACTGTAACTGCCAGCTTGAGATATGCTATCTTTTGTTTACACTGGTAGTTTTGTATAAAAGTACCATATTTAACATTTCTGAAATATCTTAAAAGATAAGCACCCTTAAGGGAATTGTCTGTATTCACAGATATTGGCAAAAATATGCAGAACATTCTTATGCCAAAATCAAAAACACGTAAATAGTCAGCAGTTCATAGAATCACATAGTTTAATGGGGCAGTGGACCAAAAGGGGCAGAAAGGTATAAACAAAGTATGGTATAATGACAGACACGTGAACAGGCACAATTTAATGAGGGTATTATGACATGGAAATGAGGATGGGGTAAACAAGTTGTGATTCATAGTTATCAGCTGGAGAATGATGTAGGTCCTAGCATCTGAGTATAAAAACAAAGAACATGCCAAAGAATTGTGATGCTTCAAACTAAATGTTGGCAGCAGCAACAACAATGTATTCTGCACAGCATTGCTTTTGGCAAGTGGCACTTACCTGGCTGTACATTGTGACCATATGCCACTTGAAAATGTCACAAATAGCAGATAACCTTATACCATATGACAATGTGCAGGTACGAGAATGGCTGCAACCTCAGAAATACTATATGGGCATTGGTCAATGTGTGGTATACAGACTGGAAATAAGAGTGTCTAGACATCTTATAGCCACAAATACTAAGATATGCACATCGGTTACCATAATGGTTAGAGGCATTTTTCAAAAATCAACTGGGGCACCTTCATTATTTTGCAGACATAAGCCTGTAGAATACTTAATAATTCTTTGAGGCAATGCTTCCATGTGTGGATCAGCATATCTGGAGTCTTGATACACCAGGGAGAGGAAGCTATCACCTTACATGGCTTCTGTGATAGTTCTCATCTTCCTAAAATTTTGGAAGCCATAGAATGCACCCTTGTGCTGATAACCCATCGGTCCACATGGCACTCTGGCAGTGTCCATGTTTCCCACATATGTCATACAAGTCAACTGTATTGCTGCTTTCTGCACTGAGACAGCAGACAGAACTACCTAGCAGATAAGCTAGTCACTTTTTGCCCAAAACCTTCAGGCATCTGCTAGAAAGCTGAAGAGGAATTTCACCTTTCATCATGACAATGACCTCAAGCATACATCCAAATCAACAAAAGAATGTCTTCACCAGAAGAAAATTAAACTTTTGGAATGGCCCAGCCAGAGTCCAGACCTAAATCCAATATAGAAAATCTGTGAGGTGACCTGAAGAGGGCTGTGCACAAGAGATGCCCTCGCAATCTAACAGATTTGGAGTACTTTTGTAAGGAACAGTGAGCAAATATTGTCAAGTCAAGATGTACCATGCTGATAGACTCCTACCCAAGAAGACTGAATATTGAAGCACCTTTTGATTTAATTACAGCAAAGTATTAGTTTAAGGGTGTGCACACTTATGCAACCAGCTTATTGTAAGTTTTTTATTTTTTATTTTTTTCCCCTAACAAATTTGTTTGTTTTTCAATTGAATTGTACAGGTTATAGGTCACATTAAAGGTGGGAAAAGTTTTGAAATGATTAATTGTGGTCTCATTTTTTTATATTACAACAACCTGGCATTTTAACAGGGGTGTGTACACTTTTTATATCCACTGTATGTAGAGATGGAGATCCTAAGGAGGGGTATTATCTTTTCCAAATTTGATTTCTTCAGTAGTGTAAGGTGGGGTGGCACTGTGGGATTATGCAATTGGGTGACAGCAGTGGGAAGTTGTGGAATGGGCACTATGGGATCTTGAAGCAGAGTGTATGGTTAGTATGCAACACTGTGCAACTCATTCAGTGGGAGGAGGTGCTATCTTGCTATCCTGGGCAGGGGGTGTATACCAACCCAGGAGTGAGACAATATTATCAGTGTGTCCATGTATCTGAGTAGCAGAACTAGAGGAACAGGACCTGTATGGTGCTTCCACACAAAGTAGCCCAACCCCAAGCATGTCTACATCATAGCTAGCCACACCATTTCTCTGGTTATGGAGTTCTTCAATCATAGTAGGTGCAGCCTATGTACCTTGTAATGGTCATCCTGTGAGTCTACTATGAGTAAGTTCACAACAGTGACCACAAGCCATACTGGTGTCAGGGCACTGATGGCAACACTGGCTAACATTCTCAAAATGGTGGCCACTGTAATGATATGACCCACCTTAGATCACAAAATGCAGATCACATGTTTGTGTTTAGCCCCTGCTGTCTCCTGAATACCATAAAAAACACCAATGCTCTCCACTCCCACATATGCAGCTGTCTATTGAACCCAGATTACAGCAATGCACATCTGTTGGTTGAGGCTGAGAGATACACACATGTCAGGGGATGTCTGGGAAGGTACACAGTGCCTTGTCACATTTCTGGCCTGCCTTTAAGTAGGTATATGAATGTGTGATGCATTGCACTTATCTGCTCCTGCTATGACACTGGTGACAACAGAATCACCCTCCACTCACCAGAGTGTATGGTCAATATGCTACACTGTGCAGTTCATTGATAGTAAGGGCTGCTATCTAGTTATCCTGGTGAGGAGGTGTATACCCACCTAGGAGAGAGACAACAGTATCATTGTGTTGTGTTACTGTGCCTCAGTGTACATGTGGGCATTATTGTTGAACACTGGCAAGGATCTTGTCTTCATCTGTTGTTCCTGACCAGTCCCTGCAGGTGTCATGGTCCCAGTGATGCTCTCTGAGGATGCAAACATGTAGCATACAGTGTGGTAATGATCAGCCCATGCACTCAGCACCCAGGTGTGATGCCTGTCCCATAAGCATCACATGGCAGGATGCCAAAAGGGTTCTTCTGCTCTGAGTAAGGAGATTCACAGAAGACCATCCACTGTCATCATCTGTCCCACTGCTGTGTTGCATGTCTTCTGAGAACCTTCATATCCTATGATTTATATGCTTCAAGCATTGATGCATGGTGTGGTTCCACACTCACAGCATTGACATTGCATATCACTGTTACTCCACACATAGTCAAGTAGTATATAGTGGATGCCTCATTTCCTGAACAGATCCTGCCCATGTATCCCTAATGCCTGTAACAAAATGTTATTCTCTGCAGGGCTGAACCTGTCCAACCTCAGTCATCCATCCATTTTGGAGGACATCTAGGTAGGGAAGATTTCACTGATTGGAAAGACATGTGCACGTGCACAGAGGTACCTATGCCACACTAAAAGTAGGCTGGCCCATTAGGGTATGGCTGGACAAGAGACGATGGGTACAGTCTATGGGATTCATATGTCCTGCATACTGCTTAGGGATGCATATCTGGTGAGTGGTGGCTGCTCTGTCAGTTAGCTTCTTATCCCCACTAGGTGTGTTTGTGACATGGCACATCATACAAGGGGATTAAATGTAAAGGAAACAACACTTTAATGTACAAAGCTAAGTGCTTTCATCCAAGTAAAAGGACTTCATCAGAACTTCAAAATAAGTCAATTAATGCAGTTTATAAGCTATTGAACAAATCACATGACCAGTTTGTCACCCAATCTAAACATTGGTTCACCTATAAAACAGATTGCTGGTATTCTAATCAGAAAATACAATCAAAAACTTCAACTTTTTAGACAGATCTCAGGGATAGTCATAGGTGTGTCATGCGCCCCTTCCTTTGCCAACATTATTATGGTATACTTGGAGGAAAATTTAGTTTTTTCATCACAATATAGGACATGTCGGTCCCTTTATGGAATATTCCTGGATGATGATGTAATTTTTTGGGGACTGAAACAACAGACAAACTTGAAGAGTTCTTTGAGTTTTTGCATTCTACAACTGTATTTCTAGAATTTACTATAAATATATTCAGGGACAAAATACATTTTTTAAACCAGACTAAAACGTAAAGGAAACAACACTTTAATATACAAAGTTAAGCGCCTTCATCCAAGTAAAAGGACTTTATCAGAACTACAAAACAAGTCAATTAACATAACTTTATAAACTATTGAACAAATCACATGACCAATTCTTCACCCAATTTAAACAATGATTCACCTATAAATTCAGATTGCTGGCATTCTAATCAGAAAAATGTAATTAAAAACTTTCCATAAATTCTGCTAGAAAAAAGAAATGTTTATGTAAAACACATACACACGCGCGCGCGCACACACACACACACACACACACACATATATATATATATATATATATATATATATATATATATAAAAACACTGATTATACCTTAAAAATACATTGGTTTTCATGATTAAAATTAATCAAAAAAATTTGAATAAAACCCCATGAACTGTTCATTGTGTTAATATAAAGGCCATCGAATGTAAAAATAGTTCATTATAAGTAACAAACATATCCTACATAAAAAAGTTGACTTCAGTTGCAACACACTGGAAATAGATGCTACTTCATTTAGTCCTGGATCAACAGTAAAATTTGGTCTTAAATTCAAGGATATCATTCTCAGGACCCCCTCCCCCCAAGAACCAAGGTGCACTTGGTGAATAACATAAAACTTAAAACTATGACCACAGTTATCTTTTAAATGCCTATATAATGCATTATGTTCATCCTGTTTGTTCATATCATATTAGTGGCAATAAATCCTTGATTTTAATGTTTGAATTGTTTCCCCTATATAAAAACTAAAACATTGTTGGCACTGGCTAAGTAAACCACACCCATGCTATAGCAAGAAAATTCCTGTTTGAGATTGCTCTCCCCAAAATCACGGATGTAGCCCTTCATAATAACTTTACATCGACTACATTGCCCAGACTTGTCCATAGAACCTACAAAGCTTCTTTCCATGCTGCTTTCCAAAAGTGGCTTAAAACGGGCGTCTTTCTTCAATATTACCCAAGGGACTTTACACAAAATGTTTAAATGTTCTTCATCTATGGAAAAAATGTCCAAATTCTTATATATAATATCCTTCATTTCTCTAAAATCAGAATTATATGTCAAGGTCAGTCCTTTTGTAAATTCATTTGAAATATTTTAGGGGCCTTGTTAACCTCCCAGTGAATTCCCTTTCCCAACAATGAACCAAAATTCCCTTTCTCTGTCTTAACTTTGACTTCTTCTTGGACACCATTCAGCAAACCTCTAGGGTAGCCTCAAACTTCAGAGATTATTTTTAACAAATCACATTCCAAACCAAACCTATAATCATGGAACACCATTCCTGACATTCTCACAAACTGACCCTTAACAAGTGACCTCTTTTAACATACAGGGTGCCAACTACTATTATGTAATAACTAATTATAATATGTTGGTTTCCTGTTATACACATGATTCAAAACACATTTGTTCCCTATTTTTAGTAATAGTAGTATTTAAATAATTTATTTGGTCCCCTGGAGGAATTTATAGTAAATTCTAGAAATACAGTTGTAGAAATCAAAAACTCAAAGAACCCTTCAAGTTTGTCCATGTTTCAGTCCCAAAAAGTACATCATCATCCAGGAATTTCCATAAAAGGATTGACATGTCATGTATTGTGACGAAAAAATAAAATTTTGTGCTCCTTGTCTATTTCCTAAGGCAGAAGAATAATAGGGAAAGAATGCTTCATATTTTGGACATACTTAGATAGCTATGTTTTATCTGCAGAATATTACCTTTCAGAAAAAAACATATTAGTTGTTTTTCTCAAATGTCATAGGTATTCAAGACAGTTAAATACTGTTGAAATTACTAGAGAAATTTATTTCTGTCTCCAGAACTTTTAAGATAGTGCAAGGAATGGTGAGTACTGTTCCATTAGGGCAGCGACTAATTTGTAGGCTTTTTAAATGATACCTCAGTACAAGAAATTTGTGAGGTTCCCATCAGACAAGATATTTACAGGTGTTAGACACTTCAATATGTAGAGTCAGTCCCAAACTAAGTAAGGTTTCTGTAGTCCTGTCCTCACTGCAATGTTCTGACATCCTCTTACCTCCTAAGATTTTGAGAAAGAGCTGTTGACTATTCAGTCCTTATGCTTTGAGCAGCCGTAGTAGGCAACTACTCACCGTAACAGCAGGACTTTAAGAAAGTAGTATATCTGCATTTAGAATGTCCACCTTCTAATCCCTGTAAAACTCTAAAGTGGTTACTGTACATACTGTAGGTTGGCATTCCTTTCACAATAACACTTTATTAGCTTTGCTAGTGTGTTGCAGTAGATCTGGATACTTTATGAGTTGTCAGCCTCAAAGCATTCTGATACTTCACTCAGGAGGTTTGTCTTATCACTCTTGGCAAACAAGAACTTCCTCCCCAGAAGTAGCAGTGGCTGGCTTAAGCAAGTGCAGGAAGTAACTGTGCGGCATTGGGCTGATGTTGGTGTCCTACAGTGTTAGGACAATATGCTCTTGAGCCTGGCCATGGGCTTACTGGACATATTGTGCAGATGAAGGGGAAAGACCTAGTCAAGATGCCCATATGTCATATACTTCTGTCTGAAAGATTTACTGTTACTGTGAGCACTCAGCTGTAAATCTCTAGATCATGGCATGTGATTTATCTTTGACATTTAGAAAAGATATTCTGTATTTGCTTAGGCTGCAAACCCAAGGTTATAAAAATGGCACATATTCTGGATGGTTGTGTACTAGTAGGTACTTACTGGGAGCAGTTAATGATTACAATTTCTAAAGCAAAAAAGTGGCTTCAGTAATTGGTATTTGACCAGTACTATCAAGCCAATAAATCTAAAATTAAATCAGCCCAAAATCTTATGTTTGTAGGTGCAAACATTGATACTGCTCAGACTATACTGTTCTTGCCTTCAGAGGTGAACTGTTTTTGTCTTCAGAGATGAACCTTGATATTTTACAGGTAGTTGCTTTGAGGAGGGACTTTGGCTAGCCAACTACAATTTGCAGAACCCTGGACACATCAGGTGAAGTCAAAATGAGTATTCATTCTTATAGTATCATTTGATATAGCACTATAGTAAAGTGCATAGTTCCTTCACCAGAAAAATTGCTTCCACCCTTTCTTGGTAAGGGATAAGGAGGACTTGTTAGAAAAAAAATCGCCTTCCAGCTTGGGTCACAAAATGTTCAGAAAATACTGTTTGCTACATTCTCTATGCGAGCCATTGTCAGTACATGTGCACATTAGTGTAAGTGTTTTGAAAATTGCTTTTTAAATGGCTTAGCCACTCTCAACCACAAACACAAGCTTAACCCACACACTCCATACACTATGGCCACCCCCTCCACACACACATTGCTACTAACCAGCCTTCTTATACCCCTCTACTATCTAACCTTCCTTACAAGTCTCCCTAACACACACCAATCTCTAAACCCAAATCCACCATCTCCGACCTCCCTTACACATCCACAGCTTATAGCCTAATCTCACCTGAACTATATTCCTCCAAACCAAGCCATTATTTCAAACCATCAATACTCTATACTTCCCCCCACCACCACTTTCATACTTTCTCCTCAAAGAGAAAGCTCCTGCTCAACAACCCTTCCTTCCTATTCCCCATTCATCACCTCCAACACCTCTTTCTCAATTCCCTCTCTCAATCAGGTGACATCCACATCTAACCCTGGACCTTTCTCAGCCAGCATCCAAAGCAACAGCCCCACCAAACCTCACAAACCCAAAACCATCTGGCTAACCACCTTCAATGCACAAAGCCTAAGAAACAAAATCCCTAACCTGCATGCCTGGCTTACTCATAACCAAGCTGATATTACAGCCATCTCTGAGACATGGCTTAAACCCTCCATCTCTGACAACAAAATCCTTCCTCCTGGCTACAAAATCCTCCGCAAAGATAGGACCCAGAGAAAAGGTGGTGGTGTAGCTATTATCTACCCATCCACCCATACTCTAACTCCATACACCAACCCCATCCCTACCTTCTCCAATGCCGAAATAACAATAGGGTATTTAAAGCGTAATAACTGCAAATCTTTATGCATCTGCTATATCTATATCCCTCCAGGCAATAACACCAAAACACTAGAAGACATATTATCCTGGACAAAGTCACTAATAAACAGAAATAGTGTGGCTTTCAATATAAACCAAACAAACATAACCAAAAAAGCTGTTGAGTAGAATGCAATACTAATTTCCAGTTCAACACGAAAGTGACACCATCCACATACTTGAACGCTTTTATTAAACAAAAATCACATGCGTTTTCGTCCCTTACTAAAGTGTTTGTAGAATTTTGCACATAAGTCTCTTCGGTTTATATTTTTATGATTATATTATGAATGGATGAACTTTCCCAATGATTTTTAAACATAATGTTAAGTTATTCACATGAAAATCTATTATTTAATTTGTTATATTTGCTTTATAGTATGGTACATACATGAATTTCCTTTTTTGGATTTGGTTTTAATATTAATGAGACAAGAAAGGAAATCGACTGGTTTATTTGAAATAAAGAGATGGCATTTCATAGGTTAATTGATTGTAATTATTATATAAAAAGCTGAAAGTTTTTAGGTTATTTTATCTGATGAAGTCCTTTAGTAAGGGACGAAAACGCATGTGATTTTTGTTTAATAAAAGCGTTCAAGTACGTGGATGGTGTCACTTTTGTGTTGAACTGGAAATTAGTACTGCATTCTACTCAACGGCTTTTTTGGTTATGTTTGTTTGGTACATATTATCCTGGCTTAACTCCAATATAATACTCGAAACCTATATCATTGGTGACATAAACATCAACTGGGCATCCATCAGCTCGAGCACCCCATCCCAGTCAATCAATCTCTACAACTTCACCCAACTCATAAACCTTCCAACCAGGCCCAACAAAGATGGAACCTCTGGTACTGTCATAGACTGGATATTCACTACCCACCCCCACCTTGCCTCTCAAGCCAGTCTTCTACCATATCCGCTCAGGGACCACCTACCTGCCTTCATTGAATGCATATCCCCCACCCCCCTAAAACATCACCAATATATCCTAACCCACAACTTAACTTCCAACAACCCACACACACTCACAGAATGCCTTAAACATATAGACTGGTCACCCCTAAAAATTCTCCCACTTGACAATGCTTTATCCTATTTTAATAATACATTCCTAACCATCCTAAATCAACAGGCGCCCCTAAGATCCAAAAGAATCAAATCAAATCCATGCCCCTGGCTATTCCATGAAACTAGAAACATCATGCATCAGCGTGACAAACAATGGAAACAATACCAAAACCAAAACACAACCAGCTCCCTCCTAGAATTTAAACAACTACATAACTTAGCCAAAAAATTGTTAACCAAAGACCACAAAAACTACTACAATAACCTCCAATCCATTCACTCATGCAATCCAAAAAGATTTTGGAGCTCCATGTCCTCCATCCTTCACCCAAGCAATAAAAGCAACCCATGCCCAGACCCCACTCTCTCAGATCTGCAAACTGCCACTAATTTCAACCATTGATATTATTGCCAAATTATCATCCTCCTTCCCTGACCACTCCTCCTGCACCCCCCCAACAGCAACCATCCTCCCTCTAACCCTCCTCCTTCCTCCCCCTTTACCCTCAAACCCATCCCCACAAACACAATAAAAAGACTTCTCCTCAAGCTAAAACCCTGTCGTAATGCACCAGACAATCTACCACCCTCCTTCCTCAAAGACTCCGCTGAAACCATTGCCTACCCTGTATCTATTCTAATAAACAGATCTATACAGGAATCATACATCTCTACCAACTGGCATCATAAAGGCGGTAAAAACATAGATACAACCAACTTCAGACCTATAGGCATACTCTCCCCCCTCTCAAAAATACTTGAAAAAACATCCATGCCCAATTCATGCAATATCTCAACCTAAACAAACTTTTCTCCCACACCCAACACAGCTTCCACCTCAGCCACAGTACCATCACTGCCTCCTTTCCTTTCTAGAGACCATCAACCTTGCACGTGATAAGGTCAATTATGTATCATCACTTTTTTTAGACCTTTCAAAAGCATTCAACACCATCTCCCATCCTCTACTTCTATCCCAGCTCTCATCCTTAAATCTCTCTTCCTCCACCCTTGCTTGGTTCACCAGCTACCTATCTAACTGCCAACAAGCCATCCAGTGGAAGGACTCTACCTCTCCTTTCCTACCCACACCCACCGGAGTCCTTCAAGGCTCTGTTCGTGGTCCTCTGTTCTTTAACATATTTATCAACAATTTCCACCTCTCCATCCTCAATGCCTCCATCATCCAATATGCAGATGACTCCACCATCATCTCCTCTGCCACCTCCCCTATCGAACTACTAATAAAAACAAAGTTTGCCTTCTCCAAAACAGAATCTTGGATGGAAGCCAATCACCTTGCCCTAAATGCCTCCGAAACAAAACTAATGATCTTTACCCCTACGAGAAATTCCACTTTAGATAAAAATCTGTTCTGCATTACAAGCCACAATAAAACTCCACTAGAAATAGTCCCCTCAACCAAACTGCTAAGAATCATTATTGATGAAAACCTAAAGTTTGACTCCCACATATACTTCGCCATCAAAAAACCCATCAGAAGTTAGGCCTCCTATACAGACACAATCGCTACCTCAGCCCCTCCACCCGGCAAACACTTGCAACTACCTTCTTCCTCCCATCCCTCATGTACGGCACTCCACTATTTACCAATCTCCAACTAGGCCTGCTCCCCAAACTAGAAGCCTGCTATCACAAAATTAGCAAATTCACTACTAACTCCAAAAGCTCATCCCATCACTGCCACTCATTACTCAACCTCAAATGGCTAGAACTCCCCAACTACCTTAGATACTTACAACTCACTACTACTCACAATCTCATCTTCAAACCTTCTGACTGTCCATCCCTAGCCACAGCACTAACACCCTACACTGCCCCCCCGCTCCCTAAGATCAGAGAACCAAAATCTGCTTCAAGTACACAAACCCTCTCATCCCCCAGGCCAAATACTATTATCCTTCACAATAGCCAAACTCTGGAACTCTCTCCCCTCCCACCTATGCAACATACCTAACCATAATAACTTCAAAAGCCAGCTCTCCAAATATCTATCCTCCAAATGGGAATGTCCCTCTTCCTACCTAAAGTACTTCTCAACCGACTGTCTTCCATACCCCCATTTTTTTTGTTCTGTTAAACATGTAACTAATTTAGCTTTCTCTCTGTCAACCTGGTTTATCCTGTTGCATTGATTTAAACACTGTTCATTAAGTAACATAATGTAACCATACACATATGTAAATATTATCATGTAATGTAATATATGTTTTTGTGGAGCTTTATGCAACATATGTTCTTCTGGAGCTTTTCTCCCCGGGCCTCCACTGAAAATGGGCCACCTCAACCCAGTGGACTATCCCGGTCAACAAATGCAAATAAATAAATAACCAAAGAGAAAAATGGCATAACTAACCATGACCCTAAAGTGCAAAATATCAGAATAATTATAAAGATTCCTGTAAAATATTTCAGTTTATACAATGACTGGCTATTAATATTCAAAAATGAGCATGCTGATTGGCCAGCCCAACCAGTGTGCCCATTGTAAATCCCAGAATATACTAACAGAAAAAGGTCCGATCACTCAGACTTTTTCATTAGTATATCTCCAATTTTTTTTTACTCTTCTTTCTTTTTTTCCCCAAAAAAGTAAATGGAAGACCTGAATCGAACCAGGGAGATGCTGCAGACAAAAATACTTTCTGCAAAATTAAAGAAACCTACCTGATTATCCTTTTATTTTGTCTGTCCCGGCTCTCCTGAACATAAAAAGTCTCCCAAATTTCTTTTTTTATTTTCATTTAAAAAAAAAAAAAAAAAAAAGCAAAGGAGATCTTCCTTTCTCTGTTGCTACCTCTGCACACACTGATGCACTGTGTAAGTATGGGAATACAAGTCCCATACGCATACGCAGTATATCAGAAAAAGACCCAGAATACCAGAAAAATGCGGATGGGCAGCACAAAGGCATTATACAAAGACATTATTTAAGAAAAGTGAGTATTTTTTTCTTAAATAATGTCATTCTATAATAGCAATAACCCACGCTGGGTGTGGGCAATGCTGGATTTACCCACAGTTGGCTTTGTTTCCAAACCACACCATCCGTGGGTAAATCCAGCATTACCCACACCCAGACATGGGTTAATGCTTAATTAGCTGTGTTGAAAGCATATTGCATAATACTAAAAGATTTCACAGTGCATTCTGCAAAGGTTTAGAACAGCAGCTGTGTGTGTGTATACATATATATATATATGTATATATATATATATATATATATATATATATATATATATATATATATATATATATGTATAGATATGTATATATAAATATATATATATATATATATATGTATATATATATATATATATATATATCTATATATATATATAAATATATATAAATATATGTGTGTGTATATATATATATATATATATATATATATATATATATATATATATATATATATATATATATATATATATATATATATATATAAATATATATAAGGCTTAATCAACCTCTGCAATCTAAAATAGTATTGGCATTCTGTGAGGCATATTTTTCTTGTCTTTTTCATTCAAGACAGAGGTACCTCATTAGAAAGCAATAACTACTCATGTGAAGTAGAATTCTTTGTCACTAGGAATCATTCTGTTTTGAGAGTCTTTGACCTTGAGAACTGATTTAATTTCAGTTTGACATTATAAGGCTTCATTATGTGACACTGTATTGTCTAAACTGTTGCCATGGTTACCACTGACTCTTAAGAGATAAACACAATTTTAAAATACAGCAACATATTTCTGTTTGAAACTCAGTTTACTGGGTTAATTGCCATTGTATACGCATGTAGTCACGGACCAATAATTTGAGCCATATCCATTTTCTGTACTGCTGACACTGTATGCTCAATAATAAAGTAAAGGAAACACTGCAGATGACACCTCTACCTCAGTACAAATACATTTAATGACTGCTTTATCAAGGAGAGCAGAGGGACTGCCCAATATATTGGTTACTTGTGCCTTCATAAGGAGCATTTTAAAGAAGTGCTCATATGATGTATTGTTTAGAATATAAATACTGAGAGCCCTTAAGTAAGTATTTATTGATTTTTTGTTACATTTAGCACACATATTTCTGCCTTTTCAATAAATCTTGAAGAAACATTGAGCACTATGACACATTATATATAAAACCACATTTTGTGAAAGACTCATAAGTATGAATCTTGGACCTAATGAGCAAAAATGGGCACTTAAATATATGAAGTCCTAGACTGTTGTGTCTTGGAGTGTTCCATTTTCTCCGATTTATGGTGGTGTTTGAATAAGAGTATATTTAAGTAGCAGGTGTGTGGTAGGTGCAACCCCCCCCCCCCCCGGGAGATGAAGAGGTGCTTACCTTCTTGCAGAAACTACTTCAAAGGAGAACAGCAGTTGTCAACATTCACTGTTCATCTGTAGTTTTGTTTTTTCCCCCCATAACTCTCGGACTTCCAGTTGGGTGCCTGGCTTACAATGGGGAACTTATGAATATTACCTTTATGTGAACATTTTCATGTAGTAACATGGCTACATTTGTCTATTTTGTGATGACAGATTTATATGTAGTACATCAAATTATGTGCATTGTTAAACTATTTTGGCATGAGAGTTTGTTGATTGTGACATATTGTTCAAGTACTTTTTTATGCTCAGTTCTATGCATAAACAAGCAACATCCTTGTACAGTGTAGCTGAGTGTACTAGGGCATAACCTGAGTAGCTGAAAAATCAAAACAAAAACAGCTGTTAACTAGTTCAGCTATTTCTTTAGCATGTGTACAATTTTCATTTCAGCAAGACAACCAAAACAGCATGCCCTTCTTGCTAATGAAAACACTGATTTCATCTACTATTGTCAATCACTTTAGGTCTTTGTTCATTCAAATAGTCAGTCATTATGTTCTTATACTGGAGGAGATGTGTTTTTTTCTTCTGTGCAGTCTACATTTGCTGCCTTTTGCTTCATTATTTATTAACTGGGTAAGCCTACTAAACACAAGTCTCTGTTTTCAGGAGGTATCCTGGTAACATTGCTTGGCTAATTGACTTGTTCAGTCATAAATGTGAAAATAGAAACTCCAGGAATTAGACTAATCACTATCAGATGAAGCATGTTATCATGTAATAACTTTGAACATCTGTGTTAAACTACCAGGCAGTTTTAATAACTAATGCTAACAAAAATGATATATAAATAACACTGGGTATCACTTGCCTCTAATAAAACTAAGCTATCTTCAAAGTAAGTTGTAAGGAATAAATTCCTCTGTCTTTATCTAAATGTTATATATGAACACAGTTATTCCTGTTTCACCCTAGCCCTTCAAAGCCAATTTGGTCAAGACCTATAAAATGGACTTCCAGTAAAAAAAGAAAAAAAACGCGGAATACAATTCTCAAATCTTGTCAGGGATACAACAGAGTTTGCTGCCTGTGGTGGCATATACATTTTGTACCTTAACAACTCCTACAGAAATGCAGACTAAGTAATACTTTTTTCATCTGCCATTGCAGTGTAAGTTTTGTAGAATTTGCTTACTCATTGAGGGTTTCACAATGACATAACTGTCAAATAAATTTGCTTTGTAAAAAGACATAGTGTAAACCTTTTTATTTGTTTTTATTGCATTTCTGAACTCTAATAATTATGTAAAATTTCACTTTGTGTGGTTATGTGAAATATTTTCATAGGTTCATGGGTATTTAATATACTATTGATCCGTAAAGATCTTAAGAAGCCTAGCCTTTCATTCCCATGATAATTAATAGCCCTTATATTCTGCAATACAAATATCTAAAGGTTTGCTGAAGAAGTATATGTGGGGTAATTATGTTTCCCTTCTCCATGAGGGACAGTGGTGCTAAACTAGGGTAAATATGTGGTTACCCATCCATTCTTCCAAATTAGATTTTCACATGGGACAACAAACTCCTGTTTAAATGTTGCACCTCTCTCTATGCTGACATAGCCATCCCCAAATTAGCTAGTGGTATAACAAAAGTCAGTGTGTAGTTAAAGGGAACAAATTTGAAGTTAAAACAAAATAAAAAAGCCAGTGAGTTTCTCTTAAGCACTCATCCCTTTCACAATATTTAAGTAGATGGAACCCATTGTACACCAGTCTTCCAACACTTTAATCTACTTCAGTCTCCTATTCCATTACACTTCATGGCTATAGAGACTACAATCCCCCCTCCACTAACCACAATTCATCTTTCCTCACCAACTAAATAATTCAATATTAAACATCTTCATGACCTACAACCAAAAAAAAAAACTTTGTAGCCGTCCAGCCATCGTTTAGCAATCATACCAAACTCAGCAAATTCCCAAATGAAAAATAATGAAGATTTGTAGTTAGCTCTGTGGTCTGACAACCACTCGATGCTGTTGTTGAGAGCATCACTACATCACTAAGTCCAAAGAGCCTAATGCACCACTTTTGACAGATAATCTTCTAATGCAGTTCAGGTAGAGACTCCATGGTGTCTCTTGTAGGAATGTCAGCTTGCAAGATTTCTGCTGAAGTCTCTGTTTCCTTCCATGACTTCAGTACATTAATGTGATAAATTTACTCTGCATTTCTCTTTCCTGACAATTTAACAATATAATTTACTGCATTTACTGATTCCATCATATCACATGGTAAAATACTATTTAGCCAATTTTTTTCTGTGTAGAGGACAGTAAAACTAGCACCTTATTTCCAGGGTTAAATTATTAAAAGTGGGCATTATTATTATAAACCCATTGTTGCATTCAATGTGCTGTCTGCATGTGCTCCCTTAATATGGGCAGTATCAGATTTATTCTGTCCTGCAAACTAACATACTGATCTATTACACTTTTAAACAGTATCTTTTCCTCTTCCCAAATGTTCTTAACAATGTTAAGAGGTCCTTTTGTATGCCTGACTTACAACTGTTCAAAGGTATAAACCCAGCTAAAACTTGTGGCACATTTCTGACTGCAAGCACTAATTAAGGTAAACATTGGTCTCTGCTTTTACCACCTACATCTACAAATTCCCTCATTATTGATTTCAACGTTTTACCATTTTACCTCTCTACTAATCCCCAGTCTATGGATGGTAGACAGATTCCTTCAACTGTTTGACTATGAAACACTGACATAACTAGTGCAGTACGCATGACATAAAGGGAGTGTCTTGTCATTTAAGTATCTACTTACGGATACCCATTCTGGAGAATAACAATGCCAGGTCCATATTGAAAGCCTCAGCCTTAGTCTTGCACAGTGGCATTTCTGAATATTTGGTAGTATAGTCCATTATGACTGGTTCACATCATTAGACTGACCCCCTGAACGTCAAATATCATAGCATTAACCTCCTGAATGTTGATTGTCATAGTACTGGACAAATCAGAAGGTCAAACTCAGAGAAAAAAATAAAAAACTGGTTGTTTTGGCAGGGGGGCAAGCCTCCCTGAATCCCTTATGTTGGCAGCATACTCAATGTTAATTATATATGCTAACTCTGAGATTGCACTACAGTGCAGAACGGGCCAGTTTCTGATCCCCTCCATACCATGATCTCACAATAAAAGGTTTGTCATTATTCCCATACATCGACATTTCTGATGGTGACATATAGGGTTCACTGTTCTGGCAAACAACATAGACATCCATTGACCTATTATCATGAACCCATTATGACTAGTATGTAAAAATACTTGCTGGATTTTACAAATGGCCACACAGTGTCCATAGCAATACATTCAGCAGTGCATTCAAATGTACTTCTATAATAAGGATTAGGATCAAGTAACTTTCATATCTAGGATGGGTTGCAGTTTTCTGACATTCTTAAGAAGCACCAAAGTTCTCTTTCTCTCACATTATGCCTAGCCAGTAAACTCTGGTTAATACCATTGCCTTTATTTTGTTCATCCCCAGGTGTCCTCCTAACTTATGACTATGGGCTGGCTTCATTACTAGTGTCCTATACATTATGGCACTAGTAATTAATGAAGCATTCTTCCCTTTCTTTATTTACTCTATATAAGGCATTATCTTTTATCTTTAAATAAGGAAGAAATAATAAAAACATCATGTTCATTATTAACTCCTATAACTTTAGCTTACTTCTTTCTTGCTCTGCTTAAATTATCATCTTCCCATTGTACCTCCTTTTAAAGTTTATGTAGCTTAAGTGTAAGTCCAATATCTTTGCATTACATTCTTCATTAACTACTCTCAAGGTGGGGAGTGTACTTTCTTCCACTAAAATGATTGGCCGTTGGCTGTGCAGCTTTTACTCTGTTTTCCCATGAAAAAGATAGTTCTGAACAAAATTGCCTTCTGCTCTACTTTCTGGCCTTCAACAGAATTCTTTTTTTTTTCAAAACAGGTTTATTGTTTTAACATATAAGAGAAATATCTTAACAATTTTATACAAGTAATTAAAAATAGGTATTATTATAATATTCAACAAAACAACTAAAGTATTTACAAAGACATCCACTACAATTAGATCAATTAATTAAACTAAAATACCGTGCTATTGAAATTATAATTTTTTTAACAAATTTTGTAAATTATCCCATACAATATAATATGATGTTTTTCTAGTTGTTCTCATTCTAATTGTGCTTATTTCCATATGGCACATTATATTCATAACATTTTTAAATTCATTGAACGAAGGAGGTGTATCTGAAATCCAATTTCTAGTTATTATTTTCCTGGCCACTGCTAGGATAGACCATAACAAGGGAAGCTTAATCTATTTAACACATTGAGGTACAGGTGTGTTGAATAATATAAGAGACTTAGAAATAATGAAATTATCTGTAAAAGAGCCTGCAAAAATTCATTAATTGACTTCCAGTATTCTTTCAACTTCATACAGTCATAAAACATATGAGCCCAGTCAGCATTAATTTCTACATTACATCTCTTACATAGATTATCTTTATTATTTATTTTATTCATCATCAAAGGTGTATAAAAGATCTATGTAAAAATTTCCATGTATAAAGTCTCCAGACAATGGAAGACGTAGTTCTATAAGCAGATTCCAATATATATTGTTTATCTTGTTGAGTTGGTAGGTCCCCATTAATAGAGGTGAAATAATTCCAGTATGAATCTACACTGTAAAAAGTTTCTTGTCTGATAATTTTATGTATATATGAAAGTTTACCTTTATCAGAAACTTTATGCTGTAAATTTAATATCAAGTAATCAATCAGTTTTGGAATAGATTCTTTAACTGTTATAGACATTAGATCTATTCTATCAATGAGATGTTGTCTAAAGATCTGAACCTCTAACCAGCAAGTTTCTCTTAGATCAAATTCTTGTTTTAAGAAATCTAGATTTTTAACTTTATTATCAGATATCAGCTGATACCAGTACTTTAGATCATTATCTATAGCTAAATGAGCTCCTTCAGAAGTAGATGACATAAGCATACCCTGAGTATACATTATAGGAATACAATAAAATTCCATTCCCTATACTTAGGGTGCATGAATATAAAGTTACGATAACTAATAATAATATTTAATGGGTAACAAACCATATGTTTAGGTGTAATAGGTGAAGTACAAAATTCCTTTAGCAACCACAACATGGAGTTATTTACAATCATATTTTTATGTGTTAAGGAGATTTTCATGAAGTGCATACTAATTAGCTCCCAATAATCTTTCCATTTTGCGATATATGACTGATCTATTAATAAAGTAATAACTTTTATAATAGAAGAGATAATATATAAATTAAAGTCTGGAAAAGAAATACCCCTTGAGACCAGCTATTAGTATGTTTTTTTAATGCAATCCTAGGTCTATTAGGTGCCCATAAGAAATTTAACATTAGTGTATTCAGTTTCTTGATAATTATTTTTGTAGGTGAAAGTATTATTGATTGTATTAAGTATAAAATCTTGGGGAATATTATCATTTTAATAATTGTAAGTCTCTCCTCCATAGTAAAAACATATTATTCCAGGTATTAAAAGATTTTGTATATTAAGAAAACAGGTATTATAGTTATTATATATAATAGATTTAATATCTTTAGATAGTATTATACCTAAATAAGTTATCTGACCTGAATTGGGTACATATTTAGTAAAATCACTAATGAGAATATTTTTTCGTGTATATATAGGTAGTATTTTAGTTTTTCTTCATTGAATATTAAACCAGAAATACTTTTAAAATTCATCATTTTATCAAATAAAGACTGCATAGAAGAATTAGATCCTGCTGATGTAATTAGAACATCATCTGCAAAAGTTGAATTTTTGATGTTGTATTTTCGTCTATTTCAAAACCCTCTATGTCAGTACTGTTTCTAATCAAATTAGCCCAAGGCTCCATTACTAAAGTGAATAATAGTGGAGAAAGTGGACATCCTTGCTTTGTACCTTTAAGAATGGGTATTTTTTGTGAAACATATGTTCCTACCTTAATATAAGCCAGCGTTCCTTTGTATAAATGCTCAATTAAATTTACAAATGCATCAGAGAAGTTTGTGCATTCAGTAAGGTAAACAGATAGTCCCAACTTACTGAATCAAATGCTGAACCTATATCAATACTAATAAGTGTTAAATCTTTCTTTTTCCTATTTGCAAAATCAATTAATGTTAAAGTTCTTCTTATATTATCAAAAGTATTTCTATTTACAATGAAGCCCGTCTGATCTATATCTATAATGCCGGGGATGATTATCTTCAATCTATCAGCAAAAATACTCATAAACATTTTATAATCAACATTAAGTAATGAGATGGGTCGATATGAAGAACATCTAGTTGGATCTTTATTAGGTTTTAAAATTGGTGAAATAAATGTATATTGCCAAGATGGGGGGGTTATTAACTCAGTTTGGGCCAAAATAAAACCTTATGTATTAATGAATATGTAGTTTTAGAAAGGATTTTATATATCTCTGGTATAATACCATCATTACCGGTGCTTTGTTTGATTTAAGCTTATTTATTTGTGTAATAACTTCTGTATATGAAATACTCTTGTCCAATAGTTTAATCTGTTGTTTATTAAGCTTTTTATTCATGTTTGTGGTTATAAACTCCTTTATTTTATCTTTAGGTTCCATGTTAATGTTGTTATGGTTAATCTTGTGAAAGTGATTTCTAAATTCATCCAGTATTTCTGGTATACTAGAAACATACTTCTTTTTCCTTAGAGAAAAGATTTCTTTGATATGGTTTTGTTTATTCAATCTTTTTGTTTTATTTTTAAGTCTATGTAAGTATTTGGGGCTTATTGAATAAGACAAAAACTTGTATTTCTCTAAAGTTATTTTAACTTTATGAGTTACAATTTCTTTGTATTTCTCATTTAGTTTGTTTATTTCTTCAATAACTTTCTTGTCCATAATATTTTCTTTATTATTATGTTTATAAGAGTCTAATTTACTTTGAATATCTAACAATTCCTTATCCCAAGATTTCCTTTTATTATTATACCATCTGATACTTTGTCCATATAGATATGATTTTAAGGCATCCCAAACATAGACAATGGAGACTTCAGGAGTATTATTTATGTCTAGAAAATGTTGTACTTCTGAAAGTATATATTCTTTATAGTCTTTTAGCTGAGTTAAGTATGCTGGTATCCTTTTGATCTGAACATTATGAGTATTTTTTATCATGAATTCAAAACCAATTGAGTTATGATCAGATATAGGACATGAAATGATTTTGGAATTAATTAAATCTGTTACCATCTGGTTAGAAATAAAGACCCTATCTATTTTTGAATAAGTTTTGTATCTGTTAGAAAAAAAGGTGTATGGTAATGATTTTGAATCTATCTGATTATTAATATCATTCAAATGATAAGAATTGGCAAAATCATTTAAATGTTTTGCATTAGATGTAATTCTTCTTTTCCTTATAGTGGTAGTATCACTTTCATGTAGTATACAATTAAAATCACCAGCTAAAATAATATCCCCTATAGAGAATGATATGATCTTATCAATATGATGTTTCACTGTATTAATACCAATTCCAGGTATCCAATATACATTAATTAAAGTGTAAGTCTTCCCATTAATTTGTATTGTAACCATACAAAACATTCCTTTGTCATCCTGAAAAGACTTAATGGTTTTAGGAATGGGCATACTTTTATTCCATAAAATAGCCACTCCTCTTTTTTTTCTGAGTGTGCTCTGAACTAACCAATACTGTATACTTATTAGTGGCTAGTTTATCAATATCTTTTTTCAAGAGATGGGTTTCTTGTAGGAAGACTAGATTGGCCTTGTGTAAATTAATGTATCTTATTAGGCTTGCCCTTTTACACGGATTATTCAATCCATTAATGTTTAAAGAAATTCCTTTTAAAGATGTCATTTGGCATTTTTAAAACTCAAGAATCTTATGATCGAAATAACAAATAACAAGATAAATAATGTTACATCTCCTCTTTTAGGTGTACCTTTAAATATAGCTGTATTTATTAAATCTCTTATGGGATTTTGTATAGGATTCAATTTTGTTTGTAGTGACAATGAGTATACAAAATATATTGTGGATGTCAAAACTATATACATATAACAATGAACAAGTGAAAATAATGTAAGGATTAAACCTTGCATCCAGCCTGGAGTTGAAAACTCCAACTTAGAGTAGTATTTACTACTCAAGTTAACCCCTACCCTAAGCAGCAGTACCTCAGCTACCACCTTATCAATTTAATACTAGTTATATTTAACTGAGGTTAACAGTTTTCAATTCAATTATCTATCAAGACAAAACTACACATTTGGTAAAACAGCATCATATAAACTAAAATAAACTTTTTTTTTTTTTAAAAACTGTTCATACTACTATATAGATCTATGTAATATATAACACTTGTATTCAAATAGCATTCAAATAATCTTGATGTTAGAAATCAAGAGGAGAGAAAATTAGGTTCTAACATTCATTTAATTCACAAACTTTGGCTAATATGATTCAGACATTACATATATTAAGATGCATCTATTTTCTGTCATGTGAATACTATTAACAGCTTCCAAAAAAAAAAATCTTGAATTGTTTGTATATGAGCATTTACTTAAACTCATTATTGTCAATAGAGTAAAATATTGTATTCATAAAAAATATTATAAATCATATTGCATAGTTATTCAAATTCTCAGAAACACTTGCATTATTAAAAAAAAAAAAAGCCATCACACACATACACACAGACACACACACACATACATACGCACACACATACACATACACACACACACACACACACACACATATATATATATATATATATATATATATATATATATATATATATATATATATCTGATCTCACTGTTATGTCCTTGTTGAGCACTATCCTACTTGCTGTCCCTAGAATAAATCTGTCTGCTTTATAGAAAATAATGCACAGCAAACACATTTTAGTAACCAGATTTTACAATCATGCTAACCTACTGCTTTAAAATATATCACATGACATTTCTCCCAGAATAGAATTATAAAATTGTTTATGCTTGTCAATCAGATGAATTAAATGAATTATAATAAAGTATATGTTTGGAACAGAAGTTTTTAACACAGATTATTATGCTGCTATTAAGTAGATTTTCAAAAACATTTAAATAAATGTTTCATTTTCTATGCCTTCTAAAATAAGGCATTTACTTACTACAAGAAACTACATCATTTAAACTCATTATAACTGACATTTTATGAATAGAGTATTTTTCCTGAATCTGTGGTGTGTCAGTATGATAACTAGGTCAGAGGTTATACTAACTGCTTTAAGTTTCTCTGTGAGAATTCTGTGAGTTGAAGCTTTTGAAGTAGTTCATGGACACTGTGATTCAACAGAATTCTTGAGTGCTGTCCGTGCTGTCATTTAGGTTGCTTTTCCCCTGCCTTAGTTTGAGTAAATACCATCTTCACATATTGTCTTCCTTCCTTATGCTCTCCCCTCACTACAAAGGATATGTGAAAAAAAATGTATCAACTTTTTGTTTTTCTTGGATCACAGCTTCCTGCTACTTACAATCTATTTTCAGTTGTAGTCTGTACTTTGTTGTAGTAGAAGTAGACTCAGAAATCTACATCCTCCTGATTATCTTATTCTATGAGGTAAGTTTGTTCTGAGGATCCTCACCCAAGTGCCTTTCTTTGTCTATATTTCTTCAAGTTTCTGTGCTAATGCTTCTTGTAAGTTTATGTTTAGACTTTTGCCTTGTACTGCTGTTTGCTTTAGAGTTGTCTATGTTCACCTTCAGTTCTTACACTGACATCTCTCACAGTTTTGGATTTTGTTGGTCTATCATTGGGGTGTGCTTCTTATAACATAAGGATCATTTTCACTGTCTAATCACAGCCAATTTCCATCTCCTTTTGTACTTTCTATACCAATTCGATTCTCTTAGTTTTGGATTCTGAATTTCTAGATTAGTGTCCCTGACTTGCTCTCCCCACCACTATTCTTATACTGAATAGATTATATCAGCTTGACACACTGTGTCTGTAGAGCTTCCATCCTGCTATGTTTGCCACACAGTGCTTAGAAACAGAGTTTTTCTAAGGAGGTTGGCATGGTGGTTAAAGTATTCCACCTTACAGGCAAAAGGTGCAGGGTTTGATTCTCACATGGGGTAACTGACTGGGCTTAGAATGGCCCACAAAGGCAGTTAGCCTGGTACTAATTTATAAAGGTAGGATGATGGCATAGTGGTTAAGGTGTTCACTTTATAGGCACAAGGTACAAGTTTTGAGTCTCACATGGGGTAATTAGCTGTGTTTGGAATGGCCCACAGTGATAGTTAACCTAGTACTAATTTAGTTAAGATGTTTTAAGTAGGCAGTTAGATCTCAAGGTTAGAGTTTGGATGTAGATTGGAGTTGCATGTTTTATTCTCATCTCCTCTGGCTCATTTATTCAGAGCTTTCTTGTGCCTGGCTTGGACACCTGTGACTAAAAAACCTGGATTGCTTTTTAAAAACATCTGGACCTACAAAGCTGATATAAGTATATTTTTATGCACTTGCTCTGATTCAGTGACATTTAACACTTCTGTGCTGCATTTATTTATTTGGTTGAATTTATCACTGTTTGTTAACCTGCACTTGTTAAAGAAACTCTGTTACTGTACTGTTCTTAGGTTGTTTTAACAGTAGTCTGATATTTCCTTAACTCTCTGATACTGCAAAAGATGTTCTGAGTTTGCCAAAGTTCTGAGTCTGCCAAAATATTTCTAAGTTTTGCAAAGTTTTTGTGTGCTGTGAACATTTCTCAGGGTTAGTAAACCTATTGCCATGGATTCCTGATATTGCAGGAATTCTTACTTCTGTTGTAAAGCATTTGTTACTGCACTTAAGCTCAAAGCCAGTTTATTTTACATTGATAGGGTTCTTTGCATTCTGGTGGGAGCAGAGAGCTAATTTCAAACCATCTAAGGTGGGAATTACTGGTGGATAGCTTATTGTGTTTTATCTGAGTGGCCTTTCATCCTGCTGATATTAAAGCCTTACATTTGCATGATGTGCAAATGCGTTTCCCCCATGCTTGCATATAAGCAAACCTCCCCAGTTTAAAATCCTCTATAGGAAATGCTGTCCATAGTCTCCCACTGTTCACAGCTGCTCAAGGAGCTGCCAGTTTGTGCAGAGGGTGGTACCACTACAGGTCATCTAATAGTATAAACATTCTCACTTTGACCTTTACTTGACTCTCCCTTACTCCTTCCCATCTAGAAATTGTTTCTTTGCCTTACATAGCATAGGCTAGATTCAGACCTGCTGAATCTAGACAGTTTGGTATCACTGTGCTCTTAGACTAACCAGTTACATTAAGAGGGCCTCCCTGCACCCTTATGGCAGAAGTGTGTAGCTCAGGACCCATTTGAGTTGGGGATTGCTGGAGAAAGGCTCATTTTGGGGCTTTCCCATTGGTAGTTATGTTACAACTGTTTAAATTTGCTTGCATATAAGCCTTGTGTTTGCGCAGGTTTACGCTCGGTTTACCAGAGCTGCTGAACATTTGGCAATTTTAGTCAGAGGTCTGGAGTACATCTGCACTGAAATCCAAGGCATCCACTGAACAAAATGAAAAATAAGTATATTGTAAGCCAGCACTGCACTTTGTTAACTGTATTTAATTGAATTGCTGCTTAATTGTTGCTGTTTGCGACTAAATCTAGCTAGCCCACTTCCTTCCCAAATATCATATTCAGAAAAATCCTGCCACAATAGATGGGCGATTTCCATCATTTCTCCAGCCAGCTTGATTGATGTGGGCATCTTGAGGCAGTGCAGCAATTACTTCATGTACATTGACAACCATTTAATCTTAAAGCATACTAATACCCTATGTGATTGAAGCAAATACTCTGGAATTGGAATCGTAGCCATGGTGGTACGGCGGTAGCGTTGTTACCTCACAGAAAGAGGTTCTCCCATTCGATTCTCGGTGCGGCTTGGGAGTGCCTTCTGTGTGGAATCTGCATGTCCTCCTCGCGGCTTGATAGCGTTCAAAAGACATGTGTGCATAAATGGGCGTGCCTTCATTGAAGGTTGGGAGTCGAGCTGGTAACTCGACGTTTTGTAAAAATCTACTGCTAATCATTAGCGGACCGGAGTTCCGCTGTGGCGACCCCTTACCAGGAAAAGCCGAAAGACAAACAACAACTCTGGAATTGGAATCATTTCTCTCATGTAAAAACAAACTAGACATCAAACAGGTTTTCAGCACACGCACTTCACCTGTCATGCAAACCTCACCTCTCACACAAAATAAGGTCACAACACACAAACCCACATACATGGAGGTACTCACTTAAAGCCTACCAAAAGAACAGAGACCTCCCAAATGTACGCCACCCACACTGACTACTAAGTAAAAAGAAATCACTACACATTTCAACACACACTCATGTCTCAACAAATATGTCCCTAAGGCAAAACACATCAAATGTCTTGGTCATAGGCAACTCCATAGTGAGACACACAGATGTCCCCCTCACCAGACTGATCAAAGAGAAGGTCACTGTCAGCTGCCTATCAGATGCCAGGATCCAACAAATCATGCATGCACTCAAGTTACTCAACCACAAGTACCGTTATGACTTTGTCATAGTCTATGTTGGAATGAATGACTTGAGACTTACTTCTGTGGACTATATGAAGAGAGATATGACAGAACTCTCTGATTAAGTGCCCCAAACAGGTATGTCCCTAGCCCTAAGCAGTATCCTTCCCTCACCCAGGATGATACTACAACATAAACAAACAATGATTGACTTCAATAATTGGCTCTGCTTCTTGTGTCATTCCAGGGGGATCCAGTATCTGTCAACCTGGGAGTGCCTTTTTTAGGTAATGTCAAAACAACAAATCTTCCAATGTAACAAAATCTGAGACAAACTCAGGGTCATGCTGCTTAATGCTAGGAGGTTAAACACAAAACTGCACTCCCTGGAAACACTCCTCATCTTGGAGGATGCTGACGTCTGTAAGTTACTGAAACAGGGTTCAAGGCTGCTAAGATCATCCTGGCTGTGCAAGGTTATAATGCCTTCCACACGTTCAGACCTCAAAATGAGCATGAAGGAGCCAAAGGTGAAGGTGTATCCATCTTCATTAAAACTAAATACACTTCAAGACTGGTCAAACAGCATGATTCTCTTGAACTACTCCATGTCCAGTTAACTACTGGGAAAGTACCATACCACATCATTGCCAGCTATAGATCCCCACCATGAAATAAGCATATCACCCACCTCGATTTACTGGAATCTCTTGCCATACAGCCCAACACCATAGTCATGGGAGATTTCAGCTATCGTTCCATAGATGGGGGACATACATGAGCAAAAACATGCTCGCCCAGAGGTTCCTGGACTGTGTTAACACAAATGCTCTGGAACAGATAGTCTGCACCCCCACTAGGGGCTCTAATTTTATGGACATTGTACTTACCAACATGGGGGGGGGTCACTGTATGTGTAATGCCCTCCCTGGTTAGGTCAGACCACAAATCAATCTAGTTTGAAGTAAATACTGGAACTGACACCCTCACAGGAACAAAAATTATAAAAAAACTTTACCAACACTAACTACAGCCTACTACTAAGCGATGATATAAAAAGCTTCATACCACCTGCAATTGCAGGCATCAATAATCACTATGCAGAAATGTGCGCAAATACCCTGTACAAACACTTAAGCAACTGCATAAACTGTACTGTACCTGACCGGATCAAAACCAGGTCTTCCTGTAAAAGCAACCCGTCGTGGCAGATTTCAAATATAAACAGATTATATAACAAAAGGAAGACACTGTTGCTCAAAAGCAAGAAGGATGTCACTATGCAAAGGAAGAGTTCTCTCTTAAGCCTAAAGAAGAAAATCAGACATCTTGTAAAATATTCTAAAGCAAATTACAAAACTAAAATTGCATTCCTAGCCAAGGATAAACATAAGACATTCTTTAACTCCATGCAAGGACTAAAAGGGAATGGCCAGCTATGTGCCAAACTGGTTGCAAATGGGATCACTCATACTACACTGGAAGATATCACCAACCTTCTAGTGGACAGATTCAGTGCAAACTTCATCCCTCTGTCCCCACCTACCATATCCCAAAGCATACCTGACACCAGCCCTCTGCCTAGTTCTCTAGAGAAGAGGTCATCTCTGTGCTTGCAAAGGTCAAAAACATGGTCTCAATGGGACTAGATAATATCCCAGGTTGTTTACTAAACAATCTAAAACAAAACCTAGTGGACCCACTTGGAATTCTCTTTCATGATTGATTGAGAACTGGCTATGTTCCTGCAGAATGGAGAACAGCAACAGTACTCCTGCTGCACAAAGAGGGGCTGTCAACTGACCTTGGGAACTACATACCCAAAAGTCTAACCAGCCTCATCTGCAAGGCCATGGAAATAATTATCATGGAGGTTATCAACAAGGACATAGGCAACCTCCAAATGCTGGAACCAACCCAGTTTGACTTCGTTAAGAATAGATCATGTTTATTAAACTTGGTAGACTTCTTTGAGAATAATCCCCAAATCCACGGAGAAAGATAAGACAGTGGACACAGCCTATCTCAACCTTGCCAAGGCTTACAGCACAATTCCCCACTCTGGCATCACTGAGAAACTCTCCCGGATAGGGATTAGCCAGTTTATTCACTGATAGAACACATTCTGTTATAATTGATGAGTCCACTTCCACCAGTAGACCCATCACCAGTGGAGTACCACAGCAATCTGTGCTGGGCCCCTTACTGTTTGGCATCTATTTCTCAGAAGTCCAGGTTAAAGTAGACAGCCTTTGGCTCACCAAGTTCACTGATGATTGCAAAATGGGAGCAATCATTGAGTCCCCCAGCGATGTCAACATATTTTACAAGAAGGGCTAACACAAAAAAATGATTGGTGCCAAAGCCATGGTTTAAAACTAAATGCAAAAAAAATGCATTTAATATTCCCTTTGGCAAAACGTAATTCCCTACAAATTACAGGATTGACAGCACACCCACCGAGTTCCAATCCAGTGGTGCGAGACTTGGGAACACAGGTTGAGAGCAATGTGAACTTTGACCACCAGGTTTCCACAGTGGTAAAGAAAGCCTTCTACATAGCACACCTCATAAATAAGGGCATAGCCTCCAAGTCAAGGGATGTTATAACTCCACTGTACTCGAACCTCATCAGACCACTCATAGGGTATAATGCACCCTTTTGTGTGTACCTCACCAGACACTTGCAGCAACTCGAGAGAACTCAGAGGTTTCTCACTATGAAAATACAGGAACTCCAAACCATGGCTTACATGGACAGGCTGAAAGTCCTGTCACTTTGCTCTATATCTTATAGGCTGCTGAGAGGTGATTTGTGCCTAGCCTGTAGGGCAATCTCAAACCCTGCCCTAATGGAAATGCTGCACATCTGCAAGTCAAATGGCACAATAGTCATTCACTCTAGGGATCATGCACTAGCTTGTGACATTAACAGAATATGCTGGAGAGACAGATATGTCTCCTGCAGACTGCCGGATCTCTGGAAGAGGCTTCCTACTCATGTAAAACAGAGCTCCTCAGTGACCCTATTCAAACACAACCTACATAATTGGATGGGAGGCCACAAATTCACCCTTGGAGTGGCACCCATGTCCCTCATGGACAGGGGTAGCTGGTGTTGATCACAGACCCGCTCTATTCATAAATTTGTTCTGCAAACTACCCAAAAAGAACTAATGGGGATACTTGGGATTAACATGGCTAGGCTTGTAAAGACTCTAAGGCCACTAGCCTAGTAACCTCCTATGAACCTTTGAACCTATTTATTTATATATTTATTGTATTTATTGACTAGGTAGATATGCTGGCCCTGGGACACTTTTCTGACATGACCCAGGTAAAAAAGCACAATGGATTATAATGTTAATATGATTTGCAGCACAAACTGCACTATTTACATAAACAGATACAATTTTCAATATTACAAACAAGGAAATTTAACATTACAGTATAATAGGTTGAATAACATCAAGTTATTTATGTTGGAATACAATGTATGGCTTGCAGAGCTGGTATAATACTGCATGCCTTATATTTCAGTACAACACCATTCTGTGTAAAGAGATCTAACATAAACGTAAAAGACAGAGTTAAGGTGTCATTTGTATTAAGCAAGTAGGAGGCTAAGAAAAAGCAGGAAGAGGAGGACAAGAAATGCCTGTTAGAGCAGTAGAGATTTATATACGTATTAACATTGTTTGATTCCTGCATTAGGACTCAGGCCAAATAGATAAGTTGCTAGCTGGAGTTTTGTGCTAGAGGAAGTCAAAAGCTCAGCCTTTGTCTTAGAAACAGGATAATTTGTATAGAACTTTAGGTCTGTGTAAAGTTTTGTACATAATGATTATAATCTGTAGGTTGTATAATTTCCAGAGAAATAAGGATCGTGCATTAAACCAAGGATTATAGCCTCTGGATGCAACAGTTTTCCCAAAGCAGTCTAAATTTTTATGTGTGTCAGGAGATACTCTTTTCAGTCACCATGAATGTGTACTACCTCCACTTTAGATAGATGCTAATTTTATGCTTGGACACCAGGGGAAGCCTGAAATGAGAAATCATGCTTCCAGAATCTGCATGTGAACTGCCATTCCTTCTCAAAATATAATACATGGTAGTATGATAGCTTGATGCTAACTAAAATGTCCTAAATGTTGGAATACCCTAATTTAAAGCATGTATTTCAATTTTTAAATTTTTGCCAGAAGCACTATCTGTAGTGTTAGAAACAAAGAACTTAGCAATGTGACCCCTTGCTCCATATTTGCAACAGATTAACACATTACTTGCTGGTTTCTGTTGCACAAAAAATGTTGCATTTCTTACTGCACTTTTAACCCTAGAAACAGACAATTCATTTTAATCATCATGCCATTAATTAATAAACATTCTACCAAAGTTATTAGATTATCAGAGATCTTGGGATCACTTTGCAATACTCCTTGTGATGTTATTACTAGACAAAGCCCTTTTAAAGTTGTCTACTGCTAGAATTTCTAACATCTTTGCTGTTCAGATGACGTTCAAACTAGAGTTCTAAAATATGCTTTATTCAATGCCTCTGTCCACATACCTGTTTATCTGCATTAATCCTCCAGTTAGAACATTTTATCGTTTGTTATACCAATCCTGACTTACAGCTTTCTTAAGTTTGTCATACTTTATGCAGTCTGTCTCTTCCATTTTCATGTATATTATCAGTGCCTCTTCCATGTTCATGTATGTTATCAGTGCCAGTTTGGCTCCAGTTCTCTAAGGTAGCATTACACTCGAGTGTCACTAAAAAGATTCCAGATTATCCTGCGTAGCAAGTTTTCTTATAGGTTGCACAGTGTTGGGATTGGCATCTATGTTGGCTAGCATAATCAGCTGTTGTTGTAGCTGCACAAGTTCATATTCCCTCCCCACCAGTCATTTCATAAATTTTCCCCAATAACTACATCCTTCTGGACACCAATTAGCAGTGCCAAAAATACAATAGACACAATACAATAGGGAATTTGTAACCGTATATATGTTTTTTACTTGGCAGCAGAGGTACTGTGAGGTATTATAATAGGCAGCTCTCTGGAAAACTGCCCACATTCTACACTAGTATAAGTACCAAAAACAATGGAGGCAGGACATATGTGAAAACTCATGGTTCATTCAGTAACACTTAAACTGAAATGTCAGCCAACTTGACTTTGTAGTATCAAAATAAAGCAAATATTACTTTCATAATAGTGTGTAGTCCACACAACCCTTCCAGGGTACATGCTATCCTAAAAACAAAAAGAAATGCAAGCCTGCAGGCCTTTCTCAGGTCCCAAGGAAAGTTCAAAGTTGCAGGTTTCTCTCAGTCCAGTTTTCAGGTATAAAAACAAGTACTTCCATAAGGTATAATAGAGCTGTTACCCTCCATGGGTTGGCCCCTCTTGGGATATTTCTCCCTCCTTAATTCCAAGTCTTCTTTCAGATGTATCATGTCTGTGTTCTAGTGTCTGCTTAGTGGATACCATTTCCTTGTTTTTCAACCTGTCCTTCATGTCACCTATATTTAGAGGCAGAAACTTTTCAAATAGCTACAGATAGGCTAACTTCAGGATTTGCATAGTTTTGTGACCAGTGGCATGCCTATATTCCAGGAGTGCAGATTCCAAACTGGAATTGTCCTCCTCACCACTGTAAAAATTAAATTGGGAATGAGTGATGTTTCCCCAAAAAATGATTTGCCTTTGCTTTGGTTGAACTCCTAATTTATACATACTGTGATTTGCTGAACTAGTCTTGTCAAAATCAGACCATGTCTCCTGCAACAGAGTGGCAAACAATATCAGAGTACTAGCTTGCAAATGTTTCTTTTCTAAATGGATTCCTTATGGCTGACCACAAAAATAAGTGAGGGTCTTGGCAGTGTGAATCCTAACACAACTCTTGCCCCTCCCCTCCTGTTCACCTCATTCATTACCTCATAGAACAGCTGGTAGTTCTTTTTTAATGAGGAACAGTGCAGAAGCATGTACAAAAAGAAACCAGGCCCGCAACAGTAGTATCAAATCAACTTGATTTTGAAGGGATACCAAAGCCTTGTTACCTCACAGCCAGAGGTTCTCCTGTTCGATTCTTGGCTTGGCTTGGGAGTGCCTTCTGTGTTGAGTCTGCATGTCCTCCCCATGGTTGGGTAGCGTTCGAAAGACATGCGTGCGTAAATGGGCGTGCCTTCGTTGAAGGTTGGGCGCTGAGCTGGCACCTCGGCGTTTCGTAAAAATCTACTGCCAATCATTAGTGGACCAGAGTTCCGCTGTGGCGACCCCTTACCGGGAAAAGCCGAAAGACAAACAACAACAACCAAAAGTCATAGATTTCAAAAATAGCGCCACCAAAGAAGACATGTAAACTGATTTATTTGCTATAAAATCTATCCCTGAAATGAAAGAAAACAGGTGTAATAACAGAGGCAAATCCACAGATGTCAGTAGAGTGGTAACATTGGCAAAAGCACATCACAGATTAGTCCTTATGGGATAAGTCAACAGAACTGTTACTGATACTGTATGTGATAGGAGTGACAGACTAGGATCAGCACTTAGGGTTGTAAAACACTTTCCTTCACAGAGGAGTTGCAATATGACCACTAAGAATGTGGTGGCTTGGACCCCATGAGGCCCTGAAACATGTTTAGTGATATGATCAAACTGTGTGACAGTAGTGTCAATGAAGGGTCTGTAGATTTATTTGGTGAGGATGAAAACATGCTGTGTTAAAATCTGAGCACATTACTTTTCATACTAAACTCATTGATACTCTGCAGTGATTTGATACTGTTGGAGCAGGTTTGTATTACTATTGTTGAGCTGACCAGTGAAATTTTTAGTTGAATTAACATGATTTGGTCGACCTAGTTTGTTTTATAGTTTAATTTCCATATATAGTGGTTGTCACCTTGAAGTGCACATGTTTTTTGTATTAGTTTAGTTTTCTTGTGCACTCTGCCTTCCCTTGGGGTCTGTAGAACACCCAAAACAGCAACCCTGGTACTACAACTGTGTGGTAGTCCAGCTCAAATCCTATGTACAGCAGCAGCAGCATACAGAAGAAGCAAACTGCTAAACAAGCAGGCTCAGAAGAACACTGAGTGCATGCCACCAAATAGGGAAATATTGTCCTTTGGCTCCTTTTCTGAGACCTTGGATTTATTACACATGTAAAAGCAGGGTCATGTTCCTTTCTTATGAATGACGTAGCAGGAATTAGGATTATTTCTGAGTCTAGGCCTTGTGATCACATATGTGACCTGAGAGAAAATATGGCAAACCTTCTCCCCATTTCCATGAGTACAGTTAGTAAAGTAACCACTTAAAAGACTGCCTTTGTAATTGTTCTTGTCTGAATATTCCTAAAGTTGAATGAATATCCACAATAGGGCTCATTTATGGTTGCTATATTTTCACATTTCAGTAACACAGTGAAGACTTGCCTTTTTGATAGAGGGCTCTGGATTCCAAAAAAGGCAACAATAGTGACTGAAACCAAAATGATGAGTCAGATGATTTTATGGAAACAAACGTTAGAATTTATATTGCTTACAATAATGTTACTAAAATGATGGTCTGTACAGAAAATCTAGTAATGTCTGCCCCCCCCCCCCAAAAAAAAAAAAAAAAACAGCACCACCAGGCTTTTCTCTTCTCGGTCAGTGCTTTTTTTTTTTTTTTTTTTTTTCGTTTTCATTTTATTTGCTTTAGCAATCTGTCTTCATATTCATGTCACTCAGCGTCATCACAGAACAAGCAACCAATAATACCCGAAAGGGTGTATATTATTGTGTAAAGAACACACATCCGGGGGTGTTGTGGAGGGCCTCTACACCCCTGGAAGTGCATTATTTACACAATAACACACACTCTGGAGGGCATCATTGCACTTAGAGAATGGGCTGTTTCTAAAATCATTTTGTTTGCTTTTTGGGTTTTTTTTGTAATTAATTACTATATATTTTTTTTGTTTTTATTCCGCGGTGGTGGTGCTGCGGTAGCGTTGTCGCCTCACAGCAAGATGTTGTCCCGTTCGATTCTCAGCTACAGCGTCTTCTGTGGAGACATGTGTGAATGGGCGTACCTTCGTTGAAGGTTGTGCGTTAGGGCCAGCAACACAGCACGTAAAAATCAACTGCCAATCATTAGCGGACTGGAGTTCCACTGTGGTGACCCCTAACCAGGAAAAGCCGAAAGACACAACAACAACTATATATTTTTTGTTTTTCATATAAAAATAGTTCCTTCTCCTAATGTTTCAAACCTACTATAGTTTATGTAATTGTCGGAGGGAGTATTTTATATCGAAAATATAGGTTTGGTAAGTACACACACACACACACACACACATGCATACCAACTACAACCAATTTCATCCTTAGATGTTAATTTAAATAAAATAAAAGGTATTGCAGCTTTCTGCTCCGACCCCCTCCCCCTTTCCTTCCTTGCATTCATTCTCCCTGATTTTGTTAGTATTATTGCTGTGCACCTATAAAAATACAGAGGATTAAACTCAGTCAATAATGCCAGACAGTAAGAGTTTCATACCTGTTAATGTTTAAAGAAAATGCACTGATGGACTGCCTGTTTTATCCAGTACTTCATCTACATCTCTTTCTCACTTCTGCTTTCATACACACAAGCAGGCACACACTCACATACACACACAGAGACAGAAATATAAACACACATTCATTCACAGACACACACACACACACAACTCCACCTTCAGAACCCATCACTGTCAGACACTGAGGGACCTGCAATGGCTAGAACTTCCTCATTACTTAGCTACCAGCTTGTCATCGCCTTCAACATCCTGAGGTATGCTGACAAAACACCATCATTAAATCAACTACTCTCCCACTACTCCGCTAATTGCCCTCTCTTTTCTTCTGACAGGTTCATAGGTTCATAAATTAGTACTAAGCTAGCTGCCCTTGTGAGCCATTTTAAGCTTAGCCAATTATCCCTTGTGAGACTCCAACCCTGCACCTTGTGTTTGTAAGGCAAACACCTTAACCATTAGGCCACCCTCCCAACCCCTAAAAGGTTGCTCCTCCCCAGGGAGACACACACACTCACACACAGTTGGCAAGTGCAGGATTCAAAATCTCTCCTCTGTATCTCTAGAGCTAATAACACTTTAGGGAAAGCACTATTCTCGCACACCATAGCCAAAACCTGGAATAATCTCCCCCCTTTTGTTACCTCTGCCTCCACTTCCACACAATGACATCTCATGAAGCCGTGGCTGTGTCCACGTATTACTTGATTTTTACTGCTTCTCCTACTTCTCTTAGCTTCCTTCCTACCCTTACCTACTGTTGACGTGTCACAGTTAGTAAACTCTAATAACGGATCTCTAGACTTGCATTAGTTCATGTTTAATTGGACGTTTTTAACCCACCTTTTGTTAAATTGTATGTTTTTGTACTACATATTTGTCTGTATAATTATATTTGTTATTATTGCTAACTGATGTGGAGCTTTTCTCCCCAGGCCTCCACTGTAAATGGACCTTGTCCAGTCGTTCTACCCCAGTTAACAAATGAAAAATAAAATAAAAAATAAAAATAAGTAAAATAAAATAAATACCTATGCATACACTTCCAAACAAAATCCTAAACCTCGTGGACTTTATTGCATATTTTGAAGCCATATGTGTGTGCCGTCTCATTGTTCTCTTGTAAATTGTTTTTCCAGTCTTTACTAACCTCCACTGATTGATTCTTATAATTATCATGTGATATGTTATATGTCCTACTAATTATCCCCCTTTAACATCATCTTCTGTTTTAGATTTGACTACAAACTCTACCAGAGCAGGTCTTTCACTTAGGACTCCTGTATCCCTTTCTGTTTGCCTCCATCCTGATTTCAAATTTCATCTTGGTCTCTTTCTATTCTGTTACCTTTCTCTCTATAGTTATTTGCGCTCAATACCTTAGCTCATTTGCCAGTTTTCTACAGTAAATTCCAAACCCCTCTTGCCTATTTTCTATACGCCTTCTTGCCATCATCCATAATGGCAAATCTCTTTCTCCATTCCCATATTGGTTTAGTTCTTAGAATACTTTCTGCAACATTATGAATATAATATTCTTACGTTAGTTATTATTCTCCTTAAGGATCTGCATCCCAAATCCCACTCTCTTCTTATTTCATGAACCCATCCCCCCTACTTCATAATCATCCCTTTCCATTTTGAAGTACAACCCTCTGCTTGTGTTATGTATATGAGCCTTAAATGTACAGCTGTAGAATATCCCTTCAAATACGATAATCCTAATCACCTTGTTCTGTTGGGAGGATCAACTTATCACACTTAACTCTTGCTCTCTTCCCCTCCCAGATAAATTAATTCAACTCTTTATTAATTATTGTTCACAACATCTCTGGTTGATTAAAATATGCCTGGCCTGACTAAAATCATTTTCACCAATTGTATCTTAGAATCTATATCTATAAACAAGAGCTGCCAGTTCCTCGATTTTTGTATTGTCTTTTGTTTAGTCTCTTCCCACATATCCATACCTGCCATAACAGAAGCTGTCTTAATCCATACTCCTAAATACTTCATCTTATCATGTCCCTATTAATACGGGTATTGCTCAGAGGTGGATTTAGGCATGGGCACAGGGGCACGTGCCACCCCCTTTTTAAAGATATTGGACTACTTGATCATAAAAAAGTACACTGTACTGTTATTTTGTTGAAATTGCAAACTGTACCACCAAAATGGTACATTCTTCCATTTCAACTTACCAACATTTTCTTCTTGTGAAAAAATGCATCAGAGATGCGATTAGATGTTGCAGTTAGGGATCTATGTAACGATCCTGAACTGTTCCTCCAAATGCATCCCTGATGTAGTTTAGTGAAGGGGCGTTGGGTGATAGGATATAGAGATTAGAAGTAAATTGGTGTTGGATGGAGTTCTGGTGAGCAGATTATAGTATGTCTTAGTGTGGAAGTCCTACGGTCAAAACTCTTTCATCCCAACTTTAAGGATCTAACAGGTAACTTATTTCTAACTTATAGAGGGACCTTAGTGAAGCACGACACTAAATGTTAATGCAGTTTGCATTTATAGTAGTCTGAAAGTGTGGTCACTGTCTGAACTTTTTTTTTTGCATTAATGTACTAAATTAAAAATTTTGCTCCAATAATTTCCAGCATTATTGAAACCCTTATAAGGCACCATATATAGAATTAACTGTCCCCCACCCCCAACAAACACACTGCGTGTTAGTTGGGTTTGGATCAAGCAGCATATCTTGTACTTTTTTGTTCTACTTAGCAGGCAAACTTTCATCTTTGTATGTGAAAGTTTCAATAATAATGGTAACACTAACAAAACCCTACAAGCATACCTGTGCTATGCATTTGTCAAAGGGGTGTGGTGGAGTGGGGTGGGAGTTGCAAATGAGCCTAGCTGTTAAAGATTTGTACCAGTAATTGTCAGTGCATTCAAAATGTGTAGAACTCTCATGGCATTCGAGTAACTTGAAAAATAAATGCCCTTCACTGTAATGTTTGCTTAGGGTAGTTCTAAAATATAACACTTTTTGATGAGGGGTTGGGTGGGATGCAACATTTTCTGTCTCATAATTGCATTAAGTGTTTTCTAAGGACTTCTACTAAGTGCAATGTGGTTTTACTAAAACCTTTTTTGTTAAATGATTTTTGAGCTGGTTTGTATTTTCATTATTTGAGGACTGTTAAGTTGGATGTTTTTCTTTAATTCACTGCAACGTCAGATGTACGTATGAAGGTTCAGATTATCTGTAATTATGCTGTCCCGTTATACCACACATCCTTTCAATTTAAAATAACTATCATTTGTCGTTTTCATTTAATATATGTCTTACTTCACTGATGGGAGCCCAGTGTATCCCAAGTTAATTTCTGACCAAAACAAATCCATATTCGGGCATTGCTGTACTACAACCATTCTATTCTGAGAAATTGAAGGCTAAATAAATATATGTATACACACACACACACACACACACACACACACACACACACACACACACACACACACATATATATATATGGGGGAGAGACATTGTATCTGTCACTGTGTCTGTCTGACTGTCCACCAGTCACTACACTTATATCACTGACCCCAAAGGCTGTTTTAATGGTGTGTGGTTAATCGAAGGGGGTGTGATAGAAGTACCTGTTAACCTGCAGTCAATGAAAATAGGAACTCATATTTTAGATCTGTCTTACTTAATCACTCCTATAACTGTGGTGACTCTTGGAGAAAAGGTGATGAATTAATTTTAATAAATAATGACAATAATTAGAGTTACAAACTTCTTTTACTTCAGGAAAATGTATATTAATTCTTATTCTTGTATTCTGTCAATGCTCTGAGTTATTAGTACTACAGTTTTAAATGTCCCTGATTCTGTTGAGATTTGTCTCTCATTAAGAACAATGGAACAAAGGCCCTCAAAAAGTAGGAACATCCAGCTAAATGTTACCATAAAATGTCAATACCAAATAGTACATAATTCTCCTGCTTCCAGTATGAATGAGGAAAATATAAACACATTATCAAATTGACAATGCAATACTGTCATTAAATTATTGGTGCCACTAGTATGATTCTCATGTTGTATGGTTTTCTATGTAGTAGACAGTTTCAAAAGTCACATGTGATGAAGGAGATTCAGAAAATTGTGTCAGGTAGTAATTTCAGCCTGAAAATAGGGGTACACCTCCAAAAATAGTAACATTCTGTGTGGGGGTAAATCAGTCAAGAAAATAGGAACGTCCACCCAAGACAGGGACAGTTGAGAGTCTGGTACTAAATGCTCCGCAGTACCAACCTAGATACATTTTCAGTTTTTAGGTACCAAACAAGCCTAAACAGCAAATCTTTGACACCTAATAAGATACAGGAACACCCAGAAAAATCCCTCAAACCTGGTGAAAACATGAAAGGTATAGAGGTTGTCTGGGAGGGATAAGGGATAATAATAATTATTTACTTATG
Organism: Protopterus annectens; assembly: GCF_019279795.1. Taxonomy (NCBI): domain Eukaryota; kingdom Metazoa; phylum Chordata; order Ceratodontiformes; family Protopteridae; genus Protopterus; species Protopterus annectens. The sequence goes on from NC_056735.1 coordinate 142,436,440, forward strand.
GACTGATTGATTGACTGATTGATTGTTTTTAAGGCCAGTTGATGATAGCATTTAAATCAGTGAATCAGAAGCTATCTGCTCTTACAAAAATGAGTGAAAATGTATATTTGATTATGATTATCATTATTTGCATTTATTTTTGCATTTAATTTATTTTTTAACTTCTCTAAGTTTTAACGCTTGGATTAATACAACCAAGCACATAAATAAACTAATATGTGCTACCAAATCACACTGATTTATAAAAAATCAAGGTAAATGGAAAAACAAATTCTTTGATTCATTTTCAAATTATTTTGAAAATGTTTCAGAAGGAAAAAAGGCATTTGGAAATAAGCATGCATTAAGGCACCAATGCTGTTGCAGCTGACTCTGATGTTAATTTGTGTCTCGCTGCAATTTTGGTCACTGTTTTTACCTCTTGATCTTTAGTAGCAGCTCCCATCTAAGTACTGTTTGTTTCTCCCCCGACTTCCTCGTTTAAGTACATTGCCTCTTGGTAAGTGCCATTATTTTAATTGCTTCTTCTTGCTTTGGTTATCTGTCAGGCAGTCTTCCTCCATGAGATAAGGACCCCTCGCAGTCCACCTGTGATTGACCACTCTGATGAGTACCACCAAAGGAGAATGCCGAGACATATGTAGTGGAAAAAAACACACACACACACAATGCTAGCAGCACTCTTTCCCCAACTGGTACCACTACTGCCTTCTCCTTCTCACTAAAGGACCAGCCAAAAATCTCACTGACCACTTACTCTACTCACCAGAGGGAGTAGCAGTAACACATACACTCTACTGATACCCTCTGTCCCTGTCCTATTAAACAGCAGACTCCCACCACACCTTTAGCTCAGTCACTAGCTTTGGACAACTGCTCAAGAGTTACAAAGAGCCTAAGAGTCTGCTTTAGAGGAAAGCTACTTTATTCTGGTGTCCACAACAGAAACTCAGTGCCCATGGATTTGTTTTCTTTTAATGGTGTCCTGGCAGTGAACATACTCTGAGCGGTTCTTGAGGTGGAATTTTATTTCTACTCCTGCTATGAGTGCAGCTATTATTATTATTATTATTATTATTATTATTATTTTTCACAGCCCATCGTGGACGATGATACCTCCCCATGGAATATCTTTACAAGACAGTAAGAGTACTCCAGTATTTTAACTCGGAAATGTCTGCTGTATCACGGATGTCTAAAGGGAAATTTTTAGCATTCATGGTAATAAAAAAGCATAAAAAATAGGTGAGCTTTTTAGTATGTCTGCATGCACACACGTGTGTGAAGTAGACAGCAGACTTAGCTATTGTAAGCTTCAGTCCATTTAAAAACTACTGCATATCCTACTGAATCACATCTTTGTTTACTAAGAATTGTCTGAGGAAAAGTATTAGATCTCACATGCCATGCAGATGTAGACTTTCTGAATAAAAGAAGAGTGAACACAGAAAGATTCTTCCTTGTCTGTACTGAAAGGAAGGCAATAAGTTACCTATCACCTTCTACACCACGGCCATTGCAGTACATATACACACACACTCAGCTGACTTTTCCATCCCATTCGTATATTCTGAGCTTGTAAGGCAGAGTCAGTTGGTGAGGTACAAAGGAGAATGCCAAGACGTATGAAGGGGAAAAACAGCTATCAGACTTCTTTACCTTCTGCTTACAGTTATCAGAAATGGATTGCACACTTTTTAACAGCTCATTTAATCATTATAACACCTGTTCTGGACAATCAGCCTTTTTGAAGGTAAGATGATTATGTTAAGTAGCAGGGAATGTTGAAGGAACAGCCTCCGTGTGGAGGAGTGCTGGGTTTGCATAAGAAACTAACTTAAAAAATATAAATTGCCATTTTGTTTTCAGAACAGAAAGTTCAACATTTTGGGGGAAACCCCATTTGCAAACCTCTCAGTCTTATTTAGCAAAAGACTACCACAATGAATCTCAACAATTCTTTGAAGAAAAACAGTTGTACATATGACATCCAGGCTGTTTTCCTAAATTAATATTACAGCTGCCTCATGGTAGAGGAGGGGAGTCTACTGAAAACAATTTGTCTCAACATCTGTAAAGAATCACATTCCCTACAAAATTTAGATGGACAAGCTTTGAAGAATGAAGTGGAATCTAAAGTAGCTAGGTAGTTAAAAGATGTCTGTATAGTAGGGATGTGCTGGTCTTCAAAGGATCATCATGCTCTACAAGGCAGAATGCCAGTGGTGCTGTGCAGGGATTTGTGTTGAGCCATCTCGGTTAAATATTCATATACCATGTCAAAAGACAGTTTTACAGTAGAATAGTCTGATTGCTCTGAAGCTGTAAGCATTTCTTGTATCTATTTATGGAAAATATATGTATGTATGAAAGATCAATACAGAGATATAGACACACTACCCTTTTAACACATTTCACACAGATGAGGTTATTATGTATAAGTGTGTGTGTGTGTGTGTGTGTGTGTGTGTGTGTGTGTGTGTGTGTGTGTGTGTGTGTGTGTGTCTGCAAGGAAGAGGCCTAAAGGACGCAACAACATGGAGAAGGAAAGAAGAGTTAGAGAGTTTGGAGTGGAAAATAATAATTTGGACAAACATTTGTTAGATATGGAGTATCAGAATAGAGATAAAGATTCCTGTGTTGTGGATGATAAAAATGAGAAGAGTTTAGCTGTCTCAATGGGGAATGAATTAAAAGAATCTGTTAGAGTGGTGCAGGTATCAGAACGGCTTGCAGACGATGTTCTGGGCACAATAATCAAGCAGAATGATCCAGGAGACAATTCTGCTGTTTCATGGGGTGAGAAGTCAAACCCCATGTTCCACTTTCCCATTATCACCCCAGTAGACAACTAACCAGACTGTGCCCCCCCTTTTGCAGATTCCTGGATCCGGCACTGTTGCTGAACCACACCATGAGTGGGTATGACAACATTTATTGAGGGGTAATGGGCTAATATTTCAAATTTTAATAAAATGTTGAATCATTGCTCTTTGTTGACAAATTCTATGGGATTTTAATATCTACTTGATATGCTGTCACTCAGGCTGTTAAGATCTTGATTTAATATATTATTCAATGGAGGGCATCCCAGAAGTGCAGTACCCTTCCACTTATTCTATATTGCAGTATTAACACTCAAATATGAATCCACATATGTGGTGAGGAAGTAGAAAATGGAAGCCACAAACTTATGATACCCAAGCATAAAGGTGTTTGTACAGCATCCAGTCAACTCACACATTATACAGTGAACTCATAAAAATTGTTTAATTTTATTTAGCCAGCCTGTTATTGTTAATCACACTGTTGTGGTATAAAAAAGAGCAGTGATGTTCTGCTCAGTAAGCAAACTCTGACGAACACAAACATATGTTTCTGTGATCATGTACATGTATTCCCATACAAGGAGATGCTTTTATTGCAGTCATTTCCACTGGTATTGAAATTATGAAAATATTTGCCTCAGCAGAAGTTCTGATAAAATTAAAATTCAAGGACTGGAATAGGAAAAGGGACATTGTATCACTTATTTGTGTTTTGATAATCCACTTGATGTTGTCATTCTGTTTTCTTTTCTGTAGAGATTGAATATCACATTAATTGTATTTATTTATTAATTGAGCAAGAGAGCTGGTGTTTCTCAGACCCTTTTCAATTACACCCTGGACCTGAAAGGCACAGCTACATACAGGATGCATACAGACATATGTACGTGTGTGTGTGTGTGTGTGTATGCATGCACAGCTTCTTTGAGTATCAGTACCATTCAACCAGCATATTTGGGGAGATGGGAGAAAACTGGTATATCTGAAGAATATTAACATCATCATCATCATCTTTCAGCTGTTCCCATTAGGGGTTGCCACAGCAGATCATCTGTTTCCATTTCTTCCTGTCCTCTGCATCTTGCTCTGTCACACCAACCACCTGCATGTCCTCTCTCACCACATCCATAAACCATATCTTAGGCCTTCCTCTTTTCCGGTTACCTGGTAGCTTCATCCTTAACATCCTTTTCCCAGTATACTCAGCATCCCTCCTCAGCACATATCCAAACCAACGTAATCTTGCTTCTCTGGCTTTGTCTCCAAACCTTCCAATCTGGGCTGACCCTCTAATATACTTATTCCTAATCCTGTCGACCCTTGTCACACCCAGTGCAAATCTTAACATCTTTAACTCTGCCACATCCAGCTCTAACTCTTGCCTTTTTGTCAATGCCACTATCTCCAACCCATATAACATAGCTGGTCTCAATACCATCTTGTAGACCTTGCCTTTCACTCTTACTGGTACTCGTCTATCACAAATCACTCCTGACACTCTTCTCCACCCACTCCATCCTGCCTGTACTCTCTTCTTCACCTCTCTTCCACACTCACCATTACTCTGAACTATTGATCCCAAGTATTTAAAGTCATCCACCTTCGCCACCTCTACTCCTTGCATCCTCACCATTCCTCTATCCTCCCTCTCATTCACACACATATATTCTGTCTTAGTCCTGCTGACCTTCATTCCTCTTCTCTCTAGAGCATATCTCTATTTCTCCAGGGTCTCCTCCACCTGTTCCCTACTATCACTGCAGATCACAATGTCATCTGCAAACATCATAATCACAATCTCGTCTGTCAACCTGTCCATCACCATTGCAAATAAGAAAGGGCTCAGAGCTGATCCTTGATGTAATCCCACCTCCACCTTAAATGTATCCGTCACTCCCACTGCAGACCTCACTGCTGTCACACTACCCTCGTACATATCCTGTACCACTCTTACATACTTCTCTGACACTCCTGACTTCCTCATACAATACCACAACTCCTCCCTAGGTACCCTGTCATATGCTTTCTCTAAGTCTACAAAAGCAGAATGCAACTCCTTCTGACCTTCTCTGTACTTCTCCAGCAACACTCTCAGAGCAAACATCGCATCTGTAGTGCTCTTTCCCAGCATGAAACCATACTGCTGATCACTAATCATCATGTCCCTTCTTAATCTAGCTTCCACTACTCTTTCCCATAAATTCATGCTGTGACTGATCAATTTAATCCCTCTGTAGTTACTACAGCTCTGCACATCACCCTTATTCTTAAAAATCGGTACCAAAACACTTTTTCTCCATTCCTCAGGCATCCTCTCACTTTCCAAAATTTTATTAAACAATCTGGTTAAAAACTCCACTTCCATTTCACCTAAACACCTCCATGCTTCCACAGGTATGTCATCTGGACGAACATCCTTTCCATTCTTCATCCTCTTCATAGCTATCCTTACTTCCTCCTTGCTAATCCATTGCACTTCATGATTCACTATCCCCACATCATCCAACCTTCTCTCCCTCTCATTCTCTTCATTCATCAACCCCTCAAACTACTTTTTCCATCTGCTCAACACACTCTCCTCACTTGTAAGTATGTTTCCCTCATTATCCTTTATCACCTTTACCTGCTGTACATCTTTCCTAGCTCGGTCCCTCTGTCTAGCCAGTTGGTACAGGTCCTTTTCTCCCTCCTTAGTGTCCAACCTTTCATACAACTCTGCATATGCCTTATCCTTCGTCACCTCTCTGTTTGCCATGCACCTCATCTCCTTATACTCCTGTCTACTTTCTTCATCTCTCTGACAATCCCACTTCTTCTTTGCCAACTTCTTTCTCTGTATACTCTCCTGTACTTCCTCATTCCACCACCATGTCTCCTTGTAGTCCTTCCTCTGTCCAGATGTCGTACCAAGCACCTTTCTAGGCGTCTCCCTTACTAGCTCTGCTGTAGTTACCCAGCTATTTGGTAACTCTTCGCTGCCACCCAATGCCTGTCTTAACTCTTCCCTGAATTCCACCTTACAATTATCCTTTTTCAATTTCCACCATTTGATCCCTGGTGCTGCCCTCATACTCCTCGTCCTCCTCTTGACCATTAATGTCATCTTAAAAACCACCATCCTATGCTGTCTAACTACAATTTCCCCAGTCACCACTTTACAGTCTCCAATCTCCTTCAAACTGGCCCTCCTACATAAGATATAATCCACCTGTGTGCATCTTCTTCCACTCTTGTATGTCACCCTATGCTCCTCCCTCTTGTTAAAATATCTATTCACCACAGCCATGTCCATCCTTTTCTTAAAATCCACTACCATCTGACCTTCTGCTTTCCTTTGTTTAACACCATACCTACCCATCACTTCCTCATCCCCTCTGTTCCCTTCACCAACATGCCTATTGAAATCTGCTCCAACCACCACTCCCTCACCCTTCGGTACAGTCATCATGATTTCATCCAACTCATTCCAAAATTTTTCTTTCTTGTCCATCGCACACCCAACTTGTGGTGCATATGCACTAACAACATTTATCATTACACCATCAATTTCCATCGTCATAAACATCACTCTATCCGACACTCTTTTAACCTCCAAAACACTCCTAGCATACTGTTCCTTCAGGATAACTCCTATGCCAATTCTCCTCCCTTCCACACCATGATAAAATTTGAACCCACCTCTGATACACCTAGCCTTACTCCCCTTCCATCTGGTCCCTTGCACACACAATATACCAATCTTCCTTCTGTCCATCATATCGGCTAGCTTTCTCCCTATACCAGTCATACTGCCAACATTCAAAGTTCTGACCCTCACTACCAAAGCCCTAGCCTTTCACCTCTCTTCCTGCCTTCGGCCATGCCTTCCACCTCCTCTCCTCCTCCGGCCAACAGTAGCCCAATTTCTGCCAGCACCCTGTTTACATAGACATGGAAAATACTTCTAAAATCTATGCACAGATCTACATACAATGACTGGAGATCAGGGAGATGAGGAATGGATACTGGAGCCACAAGCAGTAGCCTTAACCACTGAACTGGCAAGCTGTCTAAAGTTGCTATTGTTCCAGTACAAGCCTAATTTATGTTTATGGAGTTTTTCTAATTTTTCTGTCACTTTAAGTCATATAGTCCTTCTGGCAGCTGTTCTTTTGTCACACTGACAATGCTGATTTTATACCAAGAATGCTATATTGGCTGAACAATAGGATCTTTCGCTGTTTTCCTTACATTTCTTTAGGTATATAATATTCAGTAAATCTGTATTGATAAGGTAAAACACAGTATGGTCCGTGATTTTCATACAAACAGTATGATGCTGATGTGGAGTTCAGATGTTACAAACAGCAAAATATAATTTTTGATATAGTAAAGTATAAGAAAAAAGTCTTTGGAGAGTATGATAAACTGCTGTCAATCTTTATAAGAACAGAATCATCATCATTTGTTTAATTTTTAACAAACATTGGAGTTAGAGTCTGTGTATGTGCACAGCAAATACACTTTGTCATTTCAAGTATTCATATAAAACCAGTTACACAAACAAAACTTATAGCATACTTATGAATACCAGTCAAACAAAAGCAAAACAATTTTAAGATCGGACTTCCTTTTTATCCAGTTTAACAACTTGTAACATTTTGTATTTATATATGAACAGAAGAGTTTTGATGAAACTGTGTAAACTCCTGCCATACAACTTATATATGTAATTTATTCCATTTTAAGAACAAAACGGGGAGGATGCCATACCAGAAGATATAAAGCAGGCAAGACAAAACCTTCCAAAGCTAGCCATTGGTCACACAGTGCTGGCTCGTTCCTCATACGATGGCTGGTATTATCAAGGTAAGATTTTATGTTTATCTAGCGTTTTACTGTTCTTCTTACTGACTGCATCTTTTGCATTGGTTGATGAAAGTCTTGTCATGCTGGCTTCTACTGAGTTCACTCTGTAGCCGGTTGGTTGGCTGTTACTGAGAACAAAGGACTTTGTGATCATCAAAACCAGTTTTGCAATTTGCACTTCATTTGAAGCCTGCATATACATGGAAATGGTTTGATCTTGTACATTTTCTTCATTTGTTGACACTGGAGGCTCTGTATTGACGAATGACACTTAACGCCACCCCCTTCCCCAAGCAAGAAAGGTTAGTGGCCTTTAAGATTCTGATGGCTAGAGTGTATTTTTGAATAATGCTGGAGTCACACTCTGCAATCTAGTCACTAAACCAGTGAGCCTCATGATTTATTTTTTCATATCGATGGAAACATTGTTTTCAGATCATCTTAAACATGAAACAATATTTTAGTATCCAAAATGACCTCTTTTTCCATTATTTGTCTGTTGTTTTTGTATTATCTGGTTTAGCTTCTCATTTCCTAAAAATTTAAAATGGCTGTTTCTGGAACATGCTACTATTTTAGCATAATCAAACACGAGAGCATTTTGAATAACTCCAATTTACACTGCAGCAGCAGCTACTCAAATATATTATTTACATATTACGTTAGTGTTGTGTTATAGCAATAACCCACGCCTGGGTGTGGGTAATGCTGGATTTACCCACGGTTGGCGTGGTTTGGTCATGACGGCGAAGCCCGAGTGGCCATACAAAGCCAACTGTGGGTAAATCTAGCATTACCCATACCCAGAAGTGGGTTATTGCTATTATACAATGACATTATTTAAGAAAAAAAATAATTACTTTTCTTAAATAATGGCATTGTATAATGCCTCCTTGCTGCCCTTCCACAGCTGTCTGGTATTCTGCGGCAGTTCTGATATACTGCGCATGCATACGCCTACGCAGTGCATCAGAACTGTAGGCAAAAGCAATGGAGAAAGCAAGATCTCCGTTGCTTTTTACAAACTGTTTTCACTATGTTAAATGGGTTTAACATAGCGAGACAGCTTTAAAAAAAGCAACGGAGAGTCTCCGTTGCTTTTTTTAAAGCTGTCTCAGTATGTTAAACCCATTTAACATAGCGAGACAGTGTTGAAAAAAGCAACGGAGAAAGCAAGATCTCCGTTGCTTTTTACAAACTGTCTCGCTATGTTAAAGGAGTTTAACATAGCGAGACAGCTTTAATAAAGCAATGGAGAATCTCCGTTGCTTTTTTTAAAGCTGTCTCGCTATGTTAAACTTGTTTAACATAGCAAAACAGTGAGAAAAAAGAGTTATAGTAATGGAAAAAGTCCGGGCGACCGGACCTTTTTCCATTACTATACCTCTGTTTTACAACGTGCACGCTGACCAATCAGCGTGCAGGTTTTTGAATATTAATGGGGTGAGTTGTATAATTATGTTTAATTAATTTTAGTAATGTAGTCAAATAATGGTCCAGAGTCAGAAAGATTACTGTGTTTAAGCATTCTGAGGGCGGGGCCTATGCTAGTTAGTTGTGTGTTTTCCCCACACAAATGCCTGTGGTAAGGCATTTACACAGCAGAGCAAGAGTTACCTCAGCCAGTTGTATACCACAGCAAAATTCACGTTATTATATTCACCTTTAGCTTTCACACTAAAAGCTCTTTCTCAAGTGTAATGAAGTAAAGATGAAACAAAATGGAGCATCTATAAATATTGAAAGCCTATACGAGCCGACATCTATCATCTAATTGCTTTGTGAATTAAGTAATGATTCATTCTTAAGAAATCACATGTACAGACCATAATAAAATAACAGTAAAAGCAATGCGAATGAACACCACTTCAGTAGCTGTATCCATATAAAAAGTGTCTGTGTAAAGGGTACATTTTTGCAAATACAAGTTTATAAAAGATATTGTCATTACTTTTTTAACATCCTCAATTAAAGGACAGGCTTCCAGTTCCATGTGCCATTCAAACCTTGTGGATAATCAGCACAAAGGTTACATATCCATTTATATTCTTTTATTTCTGTAAGCAAGATCTCATCACCCCCTCTAAAACTTACTTCAGTAATTTCCAAAATATGTAAATAAATGCGTATCACCTTTCTTTTGTATGTATTTATATAATGCGTTAGTTTCAGTATATCTATATATGTCAGAATAATATTCACAAATACTGTCCTTCAGTCTCCTCTTGATTTTCCCAACAAAAAATGCTGGACATATCTTACATCTTGCCAAATAGACTATTAATCATATCACTGTATTTATATACTTTTCACTCATCATATTTCTGTTATATTAACTCTCTCTTTTTCCAGTTATCTTTGTATAAATGGATGTGTGCACATATCACTGTGAATTAATAATGTACAAATGTATTTAATTGGATTACTTTTTTATTCACTTCCTTCTGCTGCTATGGTGTGAATACATTGTTTAGGCAGTTTAATGAGTGTTTCACTGAATATAAGATTTTTGGATTGACCTGTTTGTTAGGATGGAGAGAGGACATGCAGTGCCATTGATTGCTTGCTTTAGGTACTCAGTTGGTAATTTATCAGTGGTAAGGGTACTGGAGTTTAACATAAATAGATATTTCTTAATAGTGGATGCTGGAATTTAGGGTGAAATTTTTAGAGTTGAGATTAGGCTGCTGTTCCATGTTTATGGCTGTGCCTGGTAGGTGGCTTAAAGGGAAGGTTATGATTTTTATGAAGTGGTCATTAAAATAAATAGCAATTATTTTAGGTGAACCAGTTTGGGAAGGGTTAGGTTGAATTGTTTATTTTTTGCCAAGGTTTAACAGATTCTTAAGGGAAGCCCAAAACATTTTTAAGTTATTTTGGTGGGCTATTTGTAGTTTGATGTAGAAGTTTTTCTTCTTTTATCAACATTAACTTTAGCTTTGGTGGCATAACAATGTTGCTTGCAAATGTGTTAGTTTTGGATATTTTTATTTTTCTGACAGGATTTCCACATTTTGTCTCTTTTGCGCATTTGTTTTTGGTTTGTTTTGATAGCCAGGGTAGGATTGTATTGTATGAGTTTCCTTGTAAGTGGGACTTTTTTTGGATATACCAAAAAATATGCTATTGAATTTTGTTATAGCTTCATCTGGCAAGAACTTTAAGGCTCTTCAGTCACAGGTTAGCAGGTTGTAAAGGTGTCCTGTTTGAATGTAGTTAGGTTACTACCACATTGAAGAAGAAAAGTTTAACTCTGTCAGTTGAGTTCCTCTGGATGAGTGTAGGTGGTCACTGATTAAGGGAAGAACTCCAGAGAAAGTAATTTTGCTGGGATCAGTAGTCATGATACAGTCTAATACGGAGGACTTTTTGTTGGGCTTGTTATGTCTAGTGGAAGTAATTCTGAATTTGGTGAAGTTGGAGATTTATGTTAGGTTTTTATGAGTTGGGGAATGACACCTTCTGTCAACATTTAGATTGCATAAAATTACAGTTTCATAAAGAATGTTATTAGATACCTAAGGGAAGATGTCTTTAACAATGGGGCTGCCAGTAGGGATATATATGGCTATGTTACAGAGGATCTTGTTATTGTTGTGGAAGTACAAAATAATCTCAGCATTGTTAAAATTAGGAATGTTGTTGGGATACAGTGACATCTCTGGAGTATTTTGGAAGCTACACCACCAGATTTTTTATTTTTCTATCTAGCCTAAGTATATTGTAGCCTGCTGGAAGAGTCCCCTCGTGTTGAGTTTCTGTTGTTAGTCATGTCTTGGAGGTGATAAGGATGTCTGTTGAGTAAGCTGAGCTAAGCTGTATTTTTTATTATGGCCGGTACATGGTGGTATTGGGCAACTTTTTAACATTTTTAAATGTATTTATGAGTTTTTTTATTGTATAATTATATCAAGTTTTTATATAAATGTATTTTTAACCACATTTTTATTCCTTACACAAAGGTGATATTTCACGTTTTTAAACAATTTATGTTTTTTGGGACTGTATATATGCTTTTACAAGTGGTGATTTTATGCTTTTACTTAAGTAGATTTAATAGTTTTTTTAACAACCTAGCATTTCTGATTGGTTAAAGCTCTTTTAAAAGTACTGTATATAATTAATTTTAACTGTTGGTATGCTCATCTGAAGAAGTTTTATGACGAAAACATGGTGAATAAGATAAAGTGTTAGTGTGGAGTTACTTTGTGTGTCAGAGTGCTTCTTGTACATTTAATAAATATTCTTTGGACTGAGGTCTGAACTGCCTTACCAGTGCCTTTCGTTTTTGTGATTAAAGATTTTTGGATTGACCTGTTTGTTAGGATGGAGAGAGGACATGCAGTGCCATTGATTGCTTGCTTTAGGTACTCAGTTGGTAATTTATCAATGGTAAGGGTACTGGAGTTTAACATAAATAGATATTTCTTAATAGTGGATGCTGGAATTTAGGGTGAAATTTTTAAGAGTTGAGATTAGGCTGCTGTTCCATGTTTATGGCTGTGCCTGGTAGATGGCTTATAGGGGAGGTTATGATTTTTATGAAGTGGTCATTAAAATGAGTAGCAATTATTTTAGGTGAACCAGTTTGGGAAGGGTTAGGTTGAATTGTTTATTTTTTGCCAGGGTTTAACAGATTCTTAAGGGAAGCCCAAAACATTTTTAAGTTATTTTGGTGGGCTATTTGTAGTTTGATGTAGAAGTTTTTCTTCTTTCATCAACATTAACTTTAGCTTTGGTGGCATAACAAAGTTCCTTGCAAATGTGTTAGTTTTGGATATTTTTATTTTTCTGACAGGATTTCCACATTTTGGCACTTTTGCACATTTGCTTTTTAGTTTGTTTTGATAGCCAGGGGGTAGGATTGTATTGTATGCATTTCCTTGTAAGTGGGACTTTTTGGGATATAATAAGAAATATGCTATTGAATTTTGTTATAGCTTCATCTGGCAAGAACTTTAAGGCTCTTCAGTCACAGGTTAGCAGGTTATAAAGGTGTCCTGCTTGAATGTAGTTAGGTTACTACCTCATTGAAGAAGAAAAGTTTAACTCTGTCAGTTGAGTTCCTCTGGATGAGTGTAGGTGGTCACTGATTTTTAATGGAAGAACTCCAGAGAAAGTAATTTTGCTGGGATTAGTAGTCATGATACAGTCTAATATGGAGGGCTTTTTGTTGGGCTTGTTATGTCTAATGGAAGTATTGCTGAATTTGGTGAAGTTGGAGATTTATGTTAGGTTTTGATGAGTTAGAGAATGATACCTTCTGTCAACATTTAGATTGCATAAAATTACAGTTTCATAAAGAATGTTATTAGCTACCCAAGGGAAGATGTCTTTAGCAATGGGGCTGCCCGTAGGAATATATATGGCTATGTTACAGAGGATCTTGTTATCGTTGAGGAAGTACAAAATAATCTCAGCATTGTTAAAATTAGGAATGTTGTTGGGATACAGTGACATCTCTGGAGTATTTTGGAAGCTACACCATCAGCTTTTTTTATTTTTCTATCCAGCCTAAGTATATTGTAGCCTGCTGGAAGAGTCCCCTCATGTTGAGTTTCTGGTGTTAGCCAGGTCTTGTAGGTGATAAGGATGTCTGCTGAGTGGGCTGAAATCCAAACAGTTGTAATTTTGTAAGAGAAGCTTTGTAAGGTAACATGGATTATATTTAGGCTTGGCTTATTTGCAGAGTTGCAGACCTGCTTGGAGGGGGTTGTGTTCCTCCCTGTGTTTTTGCTGTTGCAAAGGAGAGGTGGACTGCCATTGGGGTGGATGTCCCCACAGAGGTGAAGTGCTGGGAGGAGAAGTAAGCAAATAGTGAGGTACTTAGTTTTAATTCTGATTTAATTAATTTAATTAATTCTAGTATAACATTTTAGTTTAGTGAGAATGAGAAATAATTTCAAGTAGCTGAATTTAAAGTAGTTATTATACAGATTGGGTGATAGCAGGTTGTGCTTTTCATTGGCCATGTTTTTTTTTTTTGTATAAGTAGGTTATTTTTATATACTTCCATGTAATATTTTGTGAGTTTCGACAGAAAAAGGAAAGAAAATGGTAATATTGAAAGGCCAAACACATTTTACTTTTATTTTGTAGGGGGGAGTCCCAAAATGATATTTATACTACAAATGGAAATTTTGCCAGGCTATTAGGGAAACATCACCTATTCTTTATGATAGGTGCTGTGGGATCTTTACATCCACATGAGCTACCAACAACTCAATCAGATAGTACCTCAGTTTGACACCCCATATGAAGGACATCATACTCAGGTATGCAGCACCCCCTAATGATGTACTGCAGTGTCAGCAATTTCAAAAATTAATCCAGTCACCTGAAATGGGACTAAAACTCAAAGCCTTCTGATTGCTATGTGTTGAGCCATTCACAGAGTTGCAGTGTATTTGCTGACAGTGAGCTATTTAAGAAGGCATGATGTCAGGTAAAGGAGAGGTTGAATAGATTTGAAAAATATGAAAAGTGAGTTCTGATATAGAATTGTGCATATGGATGGTTGTAAAGAAACTGAGATGATGTAGGAGGCAGAGTGGTAGGAAGAGGTGATAATAGAAATTGGTGTCATGATTAAAGGTTGATTGTATTTACTCTTAACAGGCCTGCAATTGCTGAATAGTGTGGTGTGGGAGAGGTTTAGAAGAAAATAAATGTAGAGTAAGGGTGTTTAGGAATTTGGGTAGGGTAGGGGAATAAAGCTAAATGTAGTTAGGCTGAGACTAGCAGGGCCCCACAGTGGATACAACTCTCAGTATCCATTGACAATCTGCAACCTGGTAAATCACTCTGTAGGACCAGCTTGGGCCTGTTTTCAAAGTGTAGGTAAGGCATTTTTATTCAGAGTACCAGTTTGTTCATTAGTTATCAATAAAATCATCTGAAAAAATGGAAAAGAAGGGAACAAAGCAAAAACAATATAAATAAATAGAACATAACTCTGTAGACATAAAAGTGGGAGATTTACTAGTGCAATTGCTGGAAGGAGCAGTATAGGAAGTGCAGGGTGACTAAATGGAGCAAGGTGCAACTTGTTAATTACAGAGGTACTGTGATCTCACAGGAGGTACAGGGAGAAGCAAAGCATCCCCCTAAAATTTGCTTTAGAAGTATAGCAGTTTGGTTCTGAAATAGCTTTTTTTTCAGAAATGCAGTTTACTTTTTGGAGTGCCAGGATTCACAATATTGGATATCACACTGCTGTTATGGAACCCTTATTTACAAAGTTTATTCAGTGTTTCATTTCTCTATAGTCTTATCTTATTTCTACTTTTACTGTAATTTTATTGTTGGAATGTTCCTTCTCAGAAATTTTCCTTCTCAGACTATGCAGAAAATGGACATGTTTTATTAAGAAATTTCTGCTTACTATAAGTCAGTCAGCCAGTCAGTCCACAGGACTATACAGGTCACTGTCTGCTTGCTATTCCTGTCATTATCAAAATGTTGTAGGAATACCAGGTTGTCCAGCACAACAATTCTACTGGTAACCACTATGGGCCAGGCAGCCCTGGTCTCCTAATTTGTGTTACATTATAAGGTACAAGAAGAACTTTCTGAAATTGCCCCCTTTTTCTCACAGTTTTGCAGTGCTATTTTTCATACAGACCAAATTGCCGTCAGACTGTCCACATTGTGAGAACAAAGTCTACAGAGTGACATTTTTCTAGTAAGGAGATTTTTTACCACTTTACTGTCCTAGGATGCCTAATGCTAGAATTGTGTATCCAGAGTAATTGACATTATCATCCTTAGGTACAATGGTGTATGTGCTAGTCTATGTGCTAGATGATTTTGACAAAAGAATATTTGTTTGCACAGTTAGACTTCAGCTATTTGTGTTTTCAGTGTACTTGGAAGCCAGTAGTAAAGTGTAGCTCTCATGTCTACCGCACACTGAAATATTCTGCAAGTACCTACAGGGTCTCTTGCTGGGTCCATCTGTCTTGCAAGAGCTGCTAATACCATCAACCAGTCTGGACATTTCCCTTTGCCTCCTTATGTCTGTTGGTAGTTTTCAGGTGTATTTACAGACTTAGGGGCATTTTTATTTTTCTTTCTATACAATGGACCTCTTGAATTTGACACAATAGTGGCTCTGAGGCTGCCATTCCTCAGAGAGATTTCTAAAGTTACTTTTGACTTAAAGTTTTACTGATGTTGGTAAGTATCCTTGTAAGTGCTCCAATAATCTTATTTATTTTTCATCATAAACTCTACCTCGGCTTGTTTGTTTTCTTATGCATAATTGTATGATTGCTTTGGATCTTGCATAGTGCCTAGTAATTGCCTGTTAAGTAGCTAATTGACTGAAAGCTACTCCCTAAATGTGACACTTCTTAGTTAGATATTGAAAATTTATACATAGCTGTGTAGATGATTTCTTCAGTTAAATCATTAGTTTTAACTGAGAAGTTCTTCATGTAAAAGACTTTGATAGCTATCACTTCTGTTAGGCATTTTTGAATTACAGGCATTATTTGTAGGCAAGCAGTGCAGTAGCTGTCCTTTCACTGAGAAATGGTAGCTGTTTGAAGCAATTATTGTGTTTTGCAAGAATTTGCTTGTTTCCCATCTGAAACACTGTAATTTTTCAATGGTTTTCACTTGCTGCTTTTTTAAGAGGATGCCATCAGTGACCATGAAGAGAATGCGTGTGTATGTTTGTGTGTGTGTGTGTGTGTGTGTGTGTGTGTGTGTGTGTGTCTGTTTTTGTGTGGTGTGTGTGTGTGTCTATTTTTGTGTGTGTCTGTTTTTGTGTGGTGTGTATGTGTGTGTGTGTGTGTGTGTGTGTGTGTGTGTATACACACACAGACACAGACACACACACACACACACACACACACACACACACACACACACACACACACACGCGTGCTTTGAAATATGAGTTTATAAATGTCTGTTTTGGTCTTTGTTTATTTTGACTAAACAGTCCATGTTTGAGGCATTCACAAAACCTGACATATCAGTTGTGAAGACATGAATCAGTCATGACAAAAACACTCTCCTCATTCAGTGTGGAATGAAGTTTCTCTTTTTATATAAGCCTGGCCTTAGCTTGTTTCATATCTTACTAAAACAAACAATGATATATTCTCCTCTAGTAAGTTATGAGTTGCCTTATTCTGGTGCCAACATTATCAGTTTGATATGACCCTAACCACTGAATATGTATGTGGTTATATCAAGTGTCCATTATATGTATGTTACAGTAAATGTCTTCCTCTGTGTCAGCTCTGATTATAGTTTGCACATGTTAACTCCTAGAACCTCTATCATTAGTGTAAAAATAAGGGAATAATAGTGAAAAACTGTCAAAGAAATCAGATACAAAAGCATGAAGTAATATCCCTTTTTTCATGAAGAACTTCTAACATTCTTTTGTTCAATTTCGGATACAGACTTTTTACATTTAGGGTCACAGTGGAGCTTCTAACAACTACATAAAAGTGTAAGATAAAAGATATTGAGTAAAACAGTGATTGCTCTACACTGTTTGGTGACTGCTGCATGTATTTTCTTATAGGGAATGTTGTCCACGATTGTACTGATGACAGCTATTTTGTACGTAGTAGGACAACAGGCATAGACAGAGCCTGGAGGGAAGACATTATTGCTGATGCAGATGACTTGCAAGTGGTAATAAAGGTATGTGTGTCAGTTTTAGCATTCATTCATCATGATTTCAGCTAACCTTGCAGATTGTATCTTCATGACCCTTCCCAAAAGTCAGTCACTGATGTGTAATTGAAGTTTTCGATGACATCTGTTTAGCAGAAAACCTCTGTAATGAGTCTTCCAAGGAAAGGTATGTGGTATTTTGTCTCTTCTATGCAAATCTTTGGCAGAAGCGCTTCAAGATGCAGTCCTTAGGCTCCCGCTACTTTAACATTCCATTTACACAGTACCATTTCACAATACTTAGCAGGAAAGCATTCTGTTGCTGCTGACATGTTTATCTAGCATTAATCAGCCAAAAAATCTTTTGTCAAAGAATATCTGCAAAATAATGTAACAAAAATAAAGGTATGACAACAGAATTTCGTAACCCATTAGAGTTTTGACAAAGGCCAGTCTTGTATACTTAACCTTGCTAATTTAGTTGAATGTGGCTACCACATTGAATGAAAGTTTATCTGTCTCTGCAGCTTAGCTGATGTAGATAATGTTCAGCGCCATGCCCTATGATAAAAGGATCTAAAGTTAAATGAAACTGTAATAACTTTGGACTGCCATTTTATGTATATGCTTGGACACAACTTTTAAGAACAGGAGGACTCCTATCTTCATCATCATCTATCTTCTGTGGAGTACCTGAAGCTTCTGTAATGAGGCCACTCTTTTTTGGCTATCTTTTTCTTAGACATTAAAACTGAATTCAGTGTCTGGTCCCCTGAGTATGCAGATGATTGCAAAACTGAGAGCACTGCCCTTAACCCTGCTGACACCACTGACTTCAAATGACATTTAACATTACACACAAATGGTGCCTTCACTGTAAAAAAATGCATCATTTTGGAATTTGACTACACCCACCAGATTAACATACTGTTGGTGAGCAACAGCTAAGAGTTAACAAAATAGTAAAAGCCTTTCCGTTTTTACAGATTATAACTTCATTTGGTATTCCTATAGCTGCTACTCTCCCTATGTAGTATGGAGTCACCTACTTGAATGTATGTAGGTTCAAGACTTGTACCAGTGAGGTAACTGTCTTCTAGTATACAGCTGTTATCAAACCAAGTATAGAATACTACACCATGTTGTGTGTCCCCCTCACTGACATCTGGTGCAGTTGGAGAAGGTATAAAGATTTATCACAAAAATAAGTGAATGGTATCAAGAATTGTCATATATCTGAAGACTACAGCAACTGTCTGTCTTCTGTTATCTGTCTTAGAGATGATATATGCTTGACATACTTAGCAGTAAAGGACCTTTACTATCTGAAACCTGAATACAAGGAAACACTCAGGCTCATTAAAAAATAATATCAGACATAAAATTTGAGAATTTCACACTTGAAAGACTCTCATATCTGTGGAGTAACTTTCCCTTATTTAAACTCAATCCATCAATCCATATATTTAAGAAGGAACTGGATACCTACGTGGTTTTCCATAAGTTCCAACATGGGATCCAGTGCATCAAGCTCCTTGATAGCCAATAGGTAGTGAATTTGTTCATTATATATATGTACATGTGAACAGACTCCAGTTGAAAATGCCTGTTGTTTGAAGTCAACTTAGAAAGTCCTGTCATGATGGCATATATCACCACCAGACAGGTCTCTCATGTAATGGGCATTCACTTTGAAATACGTGGAGCTACATCTTGGTAACATGTTGTCACTTAAGTTATAAAGTGGTGATTTCAAAAGTAAAATAAACATATTCTGGAAATGAATAATGTGTATGCACAAAAGCAAAAACAGCAATTGCAGAAGATCTCTTTCTGTTACATGAATATGGGACTACCTGTGTTTGTACCCTGTCTGTTTCCAAATAGCCGTTCAAAAGCTCACAAACAAAATCTGCAGGTGCATGCTAAGAAAACCAAAGAGGAGGGCTACTTTATGATGATTCAGAAGGCAAACTACCTGCCTATTAAGGAAAAAGTTAACAAATGACAGTATATTGTAGTGCACGCACTTCAGTACGTACAATACATGTTAGCCCTAGTTAGTCCACTAAACACCATGGAAGTGCATTATGCATTGTGGGTAAAAAATAAAAACAAAACAGAAAAAAACAGTGAGAAAAAATGAGAATGGCACTGCTGAAAACAATACTGGGAATGAATGTACCACTAGCGAATGTGTCCAAAATCTTTTAAGAAAACCATACTATCCACAACGTTAAAAACACAAGAACATAACATAAGCGGTTTCGTTCAAACCATATTGAACTTCATCAGATATAAACCATAACAATTCACAGGTTTGAATAGCAGCACAATACACTTGATTGGTCCCTGGACTACCCACCCCCTTCTTTTTCATCATACAATAAAATTCCTTCATTAAAAAAAACTAAACTAATCACATTTTCATTTAACATATTTCACTCAATAATGTAGTCAGTTTTTAATTATTATACTGTTGTTTTAAATATCTCACAAGACTTTTCTCTTCACTAGTCAAGTTGAAATCATCTATATGTTTACCTTGTTCAGAGGTAAAAAAACTCCTAAAATCCAACTCACAAATTATCTCATAAACCACTAAAAGGGGGTGTAGGGGTGGATTATAAGTACTACTTATTCCAAATTTGTTAGCAGCACTATTTATTGAATTCTCTTCACACATTAATTTAAAGTTATTTTTCCTTAAATAAATCAATTATAACATCCATTACATTTGAATGAGTACTTGGTATAAAGGTCATACCTTTTGCTAACTAATCGGCAATGTCTACTTCAAATTTTGTTCCAGAAAAATTATATACTTTAAAATCCATATCATGATTATAAATTATTTCACCTGAACTCAGTCTTTTTTCATTGGATCCATGCATTTTCCCATACTTAGTCCACTGGTTTCTGATATTTCCATTGTGATTGGTAGAATCCTGGGGTTGGGGGTTGTTTTGTGTTTGCCATTGTTTGTTTCTGGGGCATGGTGGCTAAAAACCACTGTTGAATATGGTGGTGAACTGTTATTTCTCCTCCTTAATATTTCAGATCTTCTAAGTTCAGGAAAATGTTGCTGGTTAAACTATATCGTATCCCCGTTGTTAACATTTCCACCATGCATATTATCAGTTACTGAATTATAAAGCTCTTCTGGTAATTGGTTTTCAGGAGGATTTATGGAAGCATTGTATGAGTTATGAATTATTATGAATGTCATTTAATTTTAAGTATAATTATATAATTAAAAATTGACTAAATTATTGAGTGAAATATGTTAAATGAATATGTGATTAGTTCAGTTTTTTTAAGGAAGGAATTTTATTCTAAGACAAAAAAGAAGGATGTGGGTAGTCCAGAGACCAATCAGGTATATTGTGCTGCTATTTAAACCTGTGAATTTTTATGGTTTATATCTGATGAAGTTCAATGCGGTTTGAACAAAGCACTTATGTTATGTTCTTGTGTTGTTAACATTTGCTGGTGGTACGTTCATTCACAGTATGCACTGTGGGTAAGTAAAGAACAACCTACTGATTATGCAATCCTACAACCAAGTTCCAAAACTAAGGTACAGCCACTGTCACCTTAGTCCCTACCAAATGGTTTCAGCTGCCATTCCAATTTAAGCAGGTATATAACCTGCTAAGCTCCAATATATATGTAGCAGAGTATACTATTCTTATTCTCAACCAACTAATGTGTTACTCACTATAACAGATGTAAGGGACACAAATGGGTACTGTCTTCAGAGGTTCTAGTTTCAATGGATACCTATTATATGATGCATGATTTGTTTATTTCAGTCTTGTTACAACAGTTTGCATGTTTTTTTTCTAGCAGGATTTGTCAGATGTACAGAGTATTTGCCTCTTAACTTGTACATTTTGTGTATATTTTTTAGCACATTAGTTCTCACTAATCAGAAAATAACAAGGGATCTAAAATGAGTAATTATTTGTGTAAATAATGTATATAGCAGCATTATAAAGAGCCTGTTATAAGCAGAATGGTGTTTGCTTAAATTAAATAAGTGTCTCTGTTGCAGTGTACTTGTTTGTTTATGAACAGAAACACACCTGGCTGTATTAGCATGAACAGGCTTGTTTAATTAGTTACTGAATGTAATGCACCCAATGGCCATTTGAAAAACCTCCACTTTATTTAGAAACAAGCACAGTCAAATAATAAAATAGTTGAGTGCTTTCATCATGAATAATGACTTCATCAGAACTAAAAACCATACTGCCATTCCAAAAAGCTATTTATACTTTAGTACAAGTTATGATTGGCTGAAAAGTTAATAGATCAATTAAGCAATGAATCAATGAATCTCTTAAAAACACAGTTTAGGACACATATTTTACAACCAGAAAGCTCAATTTACATGATTAGAGCATAATTACTGCAAAAAAATAAATGGTGCAAAAACACCTTTATAAAAACTTGTGGAACAATGGAAGATGATGGTTCTTTTGGTAGACCACCCTATGGGGAGAGGGTAAATAATCTAGTAAATAAGTCTGCAGATGTGCCTCTGCCTAACTTAGGAAAAAAGAGATAACCTCCAGATGCACAAATTAAAATCTATGAATCAAACAAAAAATCAAGGTATATTATTAGAAAGTGTTAAAGGTATAACAATTTGAAAAATAATGTACACTTTTAAAGATATATGTCAACACATGCCTATGCTAAGCAGCCTGCAAAAATGCAATCTTTTAATTGAGATGAGTTTGCACACTAAATTATATTGCTACCTGTTGTGTGTCAGAATAGTTTGCAATAACAGAACCAGCAGAAGGAGGAACTTAAACAATAGGATACTGCAGCCTGAAAATATTGCAGAGCAGAGAGTAGTAACATCACTGAAGCATAAATATTAAAGAGCAGAAAGAGAAGTAGTAGTATTACAACTTGAAAGTGTTGTAAAGCAGGAAGTTGAAGTGCCTAACAGAACAAGAGAGAAGGAAACACAGAAATGATACATTCTAAGGGTCTAACATTAGGAAGTAAGGAGAATGCACAACTTTTAGCTAACTTCTTCATTGCAGGAGGGAGGTGTCAAAAAGGAGAAATATAACAATAAGACATAATTCACCTGAATACTAAAAGAGGGGAAGTAGTACCACGTCAGAGTTCTAGACCCACTTCTGTCAGTACAAGACAAAAAAAAAATCAAACTAGGGAAGATTCTTGGCAACATGTATTTATAAATAAGAAAGACTGAAGATAAATAGGTATTTGAGGTTACTTTTTCTGAGAGATAGTGACACAGCGAAGAAAAAGACAGCTAAAGTGTGGTGTTTTTCATCTTGAACCAGGCTGTGCCTGCAAATGGTCTATTGTGATTAGTGTACTACCCCAGTAAACAAATTAACAAATTAAGTAAATTAGATACAGGGAGAGCAGCATAGAGCATACAAGAGAATAAGGTAGAATATGCTAAGAGAGAGAGAGAATAACCTTAAACAGAAACCTAATGATATTCCTGTTGAGCCAAAATGTAGGAAGTCTAAGGAATGGGAATAGGGTTCTGTGCATCAGTTTCATAAAGAAATGTAACAAGAAAACTCAGATGCTGTAGAGGCATACTTAGCAGCATCAAATGAATTGCCTTTTCTATGAAAAGCACGAGGCACTGAGACTCCAGTACCTGAATCATAGGTTAGGAGGCGGTACCCTATACATCATGACTGGCTGACTTTCAGGAAACACCCTAGGTAGCTGACCTTCAGGTAAGCTAGTTAAATGTAAAGAAGGCAGAGTTTGGAGATAACTCTATGAACAGAACAAGAAATATAGTTGAAGTTTTAGAAGTTCCAGGGGAAGAATCTGAACAAAATTTTCCTATTTCTTACCCATACTTCGAGTTACAAATTGACTTGGTACAAAGAGTAAGGATGTTTGCTAGAAGACCACAGCAGTGATCTAAATAGGTTTACAGTATTGGCCAAAATGCAAAAAAGGCAGATAACTTAAGTAGTCAGAGAAACATATCCCTCAGAGTGGCAACACAGAATCAGAATGAGAGGGTAGAGGACCATAAGACTGGGGAATAAAAAAAAAGTAATATGTCTGCATTATGTAATAGAGGAGATCTGAACATTCTACACTGAGGAATAGGTTCATAGATGTACACTAGGTTAATGACCACTAGAGACTTTATAAATCTAGCCATGCATCCTAATTGTATTCCACACATATTTTGTCTTAACCTTAATGGTTATTTTAAGGGGTTTATGTAACTAGGGTATGCCTCTGTCCATTAGAGACATAGATGCTAGACCTGGGGTGCATTTCCATTTTCCCATCCACTGGTCCAGGTTATGTTTGAATCAGATTAGGAAAGAACTCTGCTTCACATTAATGGGAAGTCTGTTCCAGAGAAGGTAAAGTCTTTGAGACACATACCTGTCCCTGCAATATGTCCAAACAAGGTTCAAGTCCCTAGATTGAATAGGTCTGATGCTGTTAGTTTTGCAGCTGTGCAAAAGGTCCATCTGAGAGGGATCCAAGGGGAAAGATTGCCTGCCAACAGTCCATAGGAAATCAAATATAGTATCCAAAATGAGTTAATAGCTTTGTATTATGTAGTGGGTGAAACCTGAAAATTCTAAGAGATAAGACATACAGTTTGAAAACTGCAGACATTCCCAATGTGCCTATAATAAAGCAAGACATTCATTGAAAGCAGGTTGACATGAAAGGTATAGAATGCATCAGTTATGCTGAGCAGCATCTTTGTGGTCAAACAAGAAAGTGGCAAGGTTAGATCAGATGTTATGCTATCAGTATCACAACTAAAACTGTTGATAGTCTACAAGAAACATTTTTAAAGTGTGTAAGTAAATCCCAAAATTAAAGTGAGGTGAGTGTAACAAAACATAGTTCTAATGGGCAAGATAAAATAATTTCACATGCAACATTTGGGCTTTCATAACGGCATAATGCAATAAATTTTGATAAAGATAAACAGTATGAGTAAAGTAGACACCCAGAGGGAAAGCACTTTAGATGGAACATGTAGTGATGTTAGTAAAAGTTATCCAGAAATTATACATACAAGTAAGGGTTGTGAAGACAGCAGAAGTTTAAAGTATAAAATGTAGAATGTGTGTACAACATTTCCTGTGGAAAAGTGATGTGTGGTACTAGTAAAGAAGCTAGACATTAAAGTTACAACAGAAAGATTTGATTCAGAGAGTCAAATGTGCAGCTGAAATATTTCAACAACTTGGAAAATTTGTAATTTTTCCAAAAAAAAACAAAACGAAAAAGAAACAAAGAAGACCTCAATTTCAGGGATGCAGGATGCCCTGCTGTGTCAAATTAAGGTTACTTTATGCACATAATAAAGAGTATATAATAGACATACAAGAAAATGAGAATTGAAAGCTGAAGACCAGGTACTTGTTCTGGTTCCATCAACAGAAAATACATTTTTGGCTAAAAGACAGGGTCCATTTGAAAAACAGAGAAAAAAATATGAGTCAAGTTACAGAGCTTGACAGAATGATAGGAGTTAACCAAAACAGCTATACCATATCACTCTTCTGAAACTACAGAAGGAAGCACACACCTCTGTAGTTAGCAGTGTAGTAATAAATCTGGTGAAGAAAGGAAAATGATCTCTATGCCTGCAGTTCAAGTAAATGACAGCCTATCTAAGCCACAGAAACAAGAAGTTAGGGTGTTTCTATTAGGGAGCAAGGGCATATATTTAGATCTGCCTTACAGAGTAAATCTGATTCAAAATTATGGTAAGACTATTTTGTGCGAAAAGGTAGCTTAAAACTCTACAGAATATTAAACGCCCGAAGAAACGCCATACCGAAAGCAGTAATGAAATAGCTTAAAGTAGATCTAATGTGTATTATTTAGTGTATGTTACTTTGGTAGTAGCTTTAGCTTGGTCTATCAACTATTGGCTGGATTTTTTACTTGGTTTATTAGCCTGTTATTACTAGGATTTATTGTTACAACACTGTGTATTGCAATACATTTAGTCTATAGTTCACTTTTCAATATTTCATGTACAATTATTTTGTATATACATCTTTTCATTGTAATATCTTGGTGTTCATGTTCTTGTTGTTCTACCATTAGGAATATTGTTTGTAATAATTTCATTCTGTCTTGTCTTTCCTTTATGGCCCGGGTTGGAGCTGAAAAGGATGGTTGGACCAGTCCACCTACCTGTATAATGAAAATAAATAAAAATAATTGAGGAGACCATAAAATGAGTACAGCAAAACCATAATGTCAGTCCCCTCCTCCCCCAAAAAAGGAACAAATGGGAACTATAGAGTTTGTAGGAAGTAGGAAAGCATTATAAAAGCTGACACTGGCCCAGGTGCATGAGCTGAAGAAGATGAAGACATAAGTCTTAACTACACTAAGTGGGCTGCAGATTTTCAATTATCAAGTCTAGCATAGGCCAAGTCTGACCCATCATAATGCAGATGGCCTGACTTGGGCATACAGCCCATCCTGTAGGCATGCAACTGATGGTTTCAACTTGAGTAGAGTCAATTGTAATATAGCATGGTGATTCTCTACAAATGGAAGACTATGAATGACCAAAAATGTATAAATAATTGTATAACTTTTTGTGGCAGATTTATATAGCCCATTGTAAGCAGAATGGCATTCTTTAGATTAAATGATTGTTTCTGTTAGGTCAACCCTGTTTCTTTAAGAACAAAAAGGTACCTTACTATAATAGTCAGAATAGACTTGATTAACAAGATATTGGCTGCAATGTAAAAAGAAGGTTTAGAGAAGCCTGGCCAGAGAGCATTTGGCCTTCATGAAAAGGGGCTAGGTATCAAGGGAAGAAATATTTCTCAACAGTATCAACCAAGACCTTAGAGAAGAAGCTAGAATTTTTTTCCTGCCAGAGGAATCTAGAGAAACAGCTACCAACAGAAGCTGTTTCCCATCACTGCAAGTCTAAGTTAAGATCTTTGCCATTAATTTAGTTAAAACACAAGCCATTGTTTTGCTTAGAAGAACCTGCCTTGTATTTATGTGTTCATGTGTATGTCTCACACACACACACACACACACACACACACACACACACACACACACACACACACACACACATAAATATAATGTAACTTGACGCTAATAACTTCCAAGAATGTTGATAAAGCACCAGTCTATAGACTTTAAACCATACAACACAGTTTTTGTTCAGACTCATATAACAAAGTGAGATTGTGGCTGGTAGAAAATGAAATTGCTTTCAGTTCAACATTTCATAAGGAAACCAGTTTTGCTTTTCAGCAAATGGGTAGAACACATATAGTTTTCATAGTTATCCATAGCTTATATTTGAGTTACCTGTAGGTTGACTTGCTAGCTTCTGTTTTATATCTTAAGTTTTCAGGTTGTTCTCATACAACTGCCTTTCTTAAACCATCACAAGTCCTAATTGCTCTAAATGTCTTAAAGGGTAATCCCTTTTTTAAGAAAATATTAGCCACATACATTTTAGGAGTTCAGTGGCTATATATCAATAATTGTATGTATCTGAGCATGCATATAGTGTGTAACTAATAATTAATTTGAGAAAACACCTAAATATAGTAGGAGCATATTCTCCCAGGTAATAATCTCAATACAGTTGAACAAATTCTCCAGTGGACATGGCACACCTTACCACAGGAAGCCATCATAATGGGGTATTTCTATATAGATTGGTATACATGTGATTCTCTTAAGCCTACCAATCACATAAATCTTTACGGCTTTTCTCAGATAAGTAAATTTCCTACCAGAGTTGACAAATCATCTAATAGGCAGTCTATCTTGGACTGGACACTAACTAATAGACCTTTATCCTCTCTATACTGCGGGTGTCTCCCAGACACCCTTAGTGACCACCATTCAACCTGTTTACTCAGATATCATATGAATCCATCTAAACTCAATACTTATCACCAGATTTGTAAAAAAATAAATTTCTCCACTGCTGACCTCATATCCACCCTAAAACACTGTAATTGGTCACCTCTCACCTCTGCCTGCACTTTAAAAAAAGTGTTTTTTGTCTTAAATTGCATTATTTGACTGTTATTGGCTCCACACTCAAGTGTGACAGCCATTTCTGTACTTTAAAAGTGTTTTTTCTGCTGTATCTGTTTTAATTTTGAAAAAAAAAAATCTTCCTATTTCCTGCCTTTTTAAGCTAGAAAAGCCCGGTATCTGCTGATACCTGGACTGTGTTTAAGCTTCTGTGTTGCCCATACCTTACTTGGATAGAAGGAAGTTTCTCTGTTCACCAGTGAGAGTGGGGAGCCTTGAACAGCCTACCTGTCCTTGGAGGAGTGGTTTCAGCCCAGAAATTGTAGTTTTATTGGCCATTTTGAGCTAATTTCTATCTCTTTCATCTTTCTGATATAAAAAACACATTGTGTGGTTTTGCACGTAGCGCAGCGGCGGTTAGCTAGGGTTAAACTATCCCCATCTCCACAGAGTCTGCTCTTCAGTTTTTCCCTTAGTACTAGCCAGTTCTTCCAGTTTTAGCACTCAAATCTGCATTTCCGGTCTAGCACTTACTCTAAAAAGTGACAGAAGCACTAATACACTATAGTACTCGATCCCCAACATTTGTTTGAAGGGAATAGTCAAATTACTCTCCCCCACCAACTTAACAAGAAAAAGTTTCTCAACCCATTCAGGCATGTCCAAGGGCCAGTTCTCAGTGTAATCTCCTGTTCACCTGATGAATCTGGGCATCCTGAGGCAATGTCACAACTGCCTCACGTACACAGACAACCCTCACCTCCTACCACATGACACCAAAATCTGCAAGAGATGCACTTACACAACCAAACTTAAGGCAAAACTCTCTCCAGCCATGACTGGAATAGACAGTCAAGAGGAGAAGGTAACAACCTGCAACACCGCACGTACTACACATAGACCCACCACACCTGCAACTGCAAATCCCACACATAGATAGACAAAGACATACTCGGAGGCTCTAAATAACAATCTGCAGAAACAATAGAGACCTCCAAAGCAGACACGCAAGCAACCTCCACCCACAAACACACCACAACCAACACATAACCTCCAAAACTAGTGTGCCACACAACCACGGTCCATAAGGCATAACATCATACCTAACACACTTGTAATAGGAGACTCCATAGTCAGGCACTCTGATGTCCCACTCACCAGTCTGGACAAAGAGAAGGTTACTGTCAGCTGCTTGTTGGGTGCCAGAATTCACCACATCACGCAGGCACTCAGGACACTCCATAACAAGTACAAATATGACTCTGTCATTGTCCATGTTGGTGTGAATGACCTGAGACGTACCTCCCTGGAAAACATGAAAAGAGACATAGAAGAGCTCTCTGCTCATGTAACCAAGGCGGGTATTACCCTAGCCCTGAGTAGCATCTTACCTTCACCAAGAATGATACCTCAGTACAAGGAAAAAATTATAAATTTCAACAATTGGCTAAGTTTCTGGTGTCATTCAAAGGGGATCCAGTATCTGTCTGCCTGGGATGACATACTCGACAAGCCATGATGCTTTGCCAGAGATGGCTTGCACCTGTCACCCCTGAGATTCAGGACACTGGCCAAGGCTCTTGCCACCCCCATAGTGCCTTTTTTAGGCAAGGCTCAAAAGACAAACCCACCGCCATAATAAGTACCAGTGACAAAAAAACTGAGGGTAATGCTGCTCAACGCCAGGAGTTTAAACCTCAAAATGCACTCACTCAAGGCTCTTCTCACAATGGAGAACATCGATATTTGTGCAGTAACTGAGACCTGGTTCAGATCTCAAGAGAGCACTCCAGCGATTCCAGGCTACAACTCATACCATACATTTCAGCCACAAAACCCGGAACAAAACACCAATTGAGGAGGAGTATCCATATTCATCAAGGATAACCACACCTCCAGACAAGTTGCAAAGTATGATGCCTCAGAAATAATCCAAGTGCAGCTGACAATGGGCAAAACTGCAATCCAGATTGTAGCTTACTACAGATCACCATCCCTGCCCCAAGACCTCCACTCCTCATTCCTCGAGGTACTGGAAAACACGATGGTCCAACCAAACACCCTAATACTTTGTGATTTCAATTACCCAAACATCAACTGGGAAAACTACTCAAGTACTAATACCTTTGCTCAATGCTTCCTGGAATATATTAACTCAAATGCCCTGGACCAGCTTATCAACACCCCCACAAGGGGCAACAATATACTGGACCTGGCCATCACCAAAATGGGAGAAGTGCTCCATACCCGAGGTAAATTCCTCGTTGGTTAGATCAGACCATAAAACTCATCACCCTCGATATCCACATACCCCCACACACACACACACACACACACAGGAAACTACAGTGAAAAACTTCTCCAAAGCAAACTTTATGCTACTTAAGACAGAGGTGGCAAACTTCATTACTCCCATGCAGAATGACAATTTGGTTGAATCTGCTGTAGCCTACACAAAAGCACTCTACAAGCACTTACATGAGTGCATGGACCGTGCTATCCCAAACAAAACCAAGACCCATTCCTCCAAAAAAAAGGAAACCAGCCTGGTTGACCCCAGCCATAAACAAGCTTATTATAGAAGGAAGAAATTATTACAAAAAAGAGTAAAAACCCAGGAATGGAGGAGCTCCCTAACCAACCTTAGCAAAAAGCTAAGATCCCTTATAAAATCCTCTAAGGCAAGCTTTGAAAGAAAAATTGCAATGGACACCAAAGACAACCACAAAGCATTTTTTAGCTATATCAAGAACCTAAATGGCAACTCTCAGATCTGCTCTGAGCTACAGCATAATGGTTCAAAATTTATGGAACCAACTAATATCACCAATATACTGGCAGATAAGTTCAGTGCAAACTTTACCCCACCCTGACCCCCTAAAGGGCCCATATCTATACCAGAAGATTGTGCTGCCCCTGTAATCACAGACACACAGGTGAAAACGGCACTTTCTAAAGCAAAAAACCCAGCATCCAGACAGCATCCCAGGCTGTGTGTTACATGAACTCCAAAATGAACTAATCCCTCACCTAAATACCATGTTAAACCACAGCCTCACCTCAGGCTATGTGCCCCCTGAGGGGCGCATGGCATTGGTTGTCCTGCTTCACAAGGGAGGAGCCACCACCGATCCCAGGAACTATCGCCCCATCAGCCTGACGAGCCTCGTCTGCAAGGCCATGGAGCGCATCATCATGGAACTCATAAGCAACAACACTGGGAACCTACAAACTCTAGACCCTACCCAGTTTGGTTTCATAAAGGGAGTTCATGTCTCCTAAACCTGGTTGACTTCTTCGAGATGGTCACCAAAGCAATCAGTGAGGGAAAGGTGGTCCACACGGCATACCTTGACCTTGTGAAAGCCTTTGATACCATTCCCCACTCTGGAATTATAGACAAACTCACTAACCTAAATATAAACCCCCATGTTACAAGATGGGTTGCTAACTGGCTCACGGACAGAAGCCATACAGTGAAAATAGGAAACGCTAGGTCTGAATCCAAACCTGTAACAAGTGGAGTACCCCTGGGCTCAGTCTTGGGACCTCTCCTGTTCGGTATTTACTTCTTCGAGGTACAAGCAAACACAGAGGGACTATGGCTAACAAAGTTCTCAGACGACTGCATACTGGGTGCCATAATTGAGACTCCTACTGCTGTAGATATCCTTCAAAAGGGTCTCATTGAAACAGGTGCATGGTGCCAAAATCATGGCCTCAAGCTAAATGCCATAAAGTGCATTGTCATCCCCTTCGGGAAAAAGCAAGTACCCATGAATTACCACATAGGTGGCAGCTCACTTAACAAAGAGAGTAATCAGGCAAAAATAGCAAGATAGGACCACCACGGCTCTAAAATCCAGTATTGATTTATTCACAGAAGTAAAACAGGATAAGTGCTTTCACGTGAACAACTCACGCTTCATCAGATCATACAAAAGAACAAACAACACAGATTAAATACCAGTGAATTGCATCAATTAATTAAAATAACCAACAATTAATCAATTTAAATAGAGACAATTAAAACAAAGTAAAAAACAACAGAAGCTAAAAAAGACAAAGTGCAAGGCATAGGAAACTAGTAACCAAAAACCGGTTTCCTTATTAACTTAATAACAAATTCATTTATTCACTTGGTCATTTAAGGGACCGTGCCTCCAGTGCAGGTTTTATGCTAACACAGTTATTGAACCCAGGATGAATATGTGCATGTAATCTCAGAATTCATTTCAACTCAGTGGACTCCAGATGATTATTTAAGTTACCCCCTCTCTTATTCTTATGTACAAGCTGTAAGGCCATGAAGCTAAAACTATGTAAATTAAAAACAGCAACATGCTTTGCTAAGGCATTCTGTAAGTGCATGTTCTTAATGTCATAGAGATGATTATATATCCTATCCTTCAACCTCCTAGAGGTCTTACCAACATAGAAGTAATCACAGCACTTACAGCTGGCAAGGTACACTAAATTGCTACTGCCGCAGGTGGCATTAAACCTGCGAGAAAACTTGAAATCCAGGACAAGGTGACTGAAACACTGTGTTGTGGATATCATGCTAGACATGTTGCAGTGTCCACAAGGAAAGGTGCCAAGTTTTGAATCCCTCACACTCATAACATCACCAACATATTTGGTTTTGTCATTACACAAAAGTCGTTTCAAATTTAAGCTGTTTCTATAGACAAAACATGGTTCCTCCCCAACTATGCTGGCTGTAATGGGATCCACAGTAAGTACATGCTAATTACGTCTGACAATGTCCATCATAACCGCATAACACAGAGAGTGTGATAAGAAACCTAGGGACCCAGGTGGATAGTAACCTCTCCTTCAATAACCATATCGCTAAAGTAGTTAGAAAATCCTTCTACGTGGCCCACCTTATCACGAAGGGGTTTGCATCTAGAAAAAAAGAAGTTATTGTCCCCCTCTACTCATCACTCAGACCCATTATCGAGTACAATACCCCATTCAGGATGTACCTTACTAGACACCCGCAACAACTGGAGAGGCCTCAAAAATACCTCACCAAGAGGATAACGGGCCTAAAACAGATGCCCTATGCCACCAAGCTAAAAAAACTTAATCTGTACTCGGTTGCATACCACCTACTCAGAGGTGATCTCTGCCTGACATATAAGGCTATGTCAAACCCCGAATTGCTGAGAATTCTCCCCCTAAGGAAAACCCAATCTTCCTGAGCTACATGCTCTAGGGACCTTAACCTGACCTCAACAATAAACAGGACTTGTTGGAGGGACAGATTTGTGTCCCAGAGACTCCCCTTGCTCTGGAATAAGGTCCCCATATATGTGAGGCAGAGCTCCTCATTAGTGCTCTTCAAGAAGAATCTTGATGAGTGGATAGGGAACAGGAAATTCACCCCGAGAATCACTTCTGTGGCCCTGCTCGGCAGAGGAGCAGGTAACTAAACCACGCGGGAGGCGCAAGCCAAAACATTTTGGCTAGGCTTAATTATGCTCTAGGGCTAATAGCCTAGTACCTACCTATGAATCTATGAACCTATAAACCTACCTCTAGAGGAAGCCATGGAGTTCAATTCCACTTTCCTTAGGATATTGGATAATCTTGCCCCTCCCAGAACAATAAGAATAAAATCCAACTATGCACCTTGGTTAACCAAGGAAACAAGATCACTAAGAAAAATAAGTGATAACGTTTAGGATAAGTGGAACACCAATAAAACTGCAATAAATAAACAGGCTTAACTGTAACTACGCAACAAAGCCAAAAAACAAATCAGACTGGACAAAATTAACCACTACACCACCAGCCAAACTAAATACCAAAATAATCCACAAAAAATCTGGTCTGCTATTAAAAAAAAAAAAATCTACAGCCAGGGCAAGCTAATACACCTTCACGTTGTGAACAGCACAAAAGAAAGTATTGAAGCACAATTCAACAAATACTTCATGGAACCATATTGGCCCTTACAAAGAGCAACAGCTCTACATGTACTCCTCCATACTTAAAAACTATCTAGGACAAGAATTCATTTTCCTTCCAGTTGATCTCCATAGATGCTATAAAATATATCTAAAAAGAATTAAAACAACAATACTAGCAGCTGATCGACTACCTGCCGGCTACCTAAAAATGTTTGCTGAAGCCATCTCCGACCCTGTTTCCATTCTCATTAATTGATCCATCTCAGAATAAAAAGTGCCCCCAATTTGGAAAATATCACACATTATCCCATTGCATAAAAGCGGTAACTTAACAGAACTATCCAACTACTGTCCTATTGCAATCTTATCCACCTATCCAAAGTCTTAGACAGATGCATTCACTCTCAATTACTTAATTATCTCTTAGCTAACAATCTTCTTTCTAATACTCAGCATGGTTTTCGGCCAAAACATAGCACTACTACTGCTCTGATAGCCTTTACTAGCACAGTAAATCACCTTAGAAATGAAGGCAAACTAGTTTCATCGATATTTCTTGACGTATCTAAGGATTTTGATACTGTTTATCATACAAACTTCTAACAGTTCTTTGCAATCTTAATCTTAGCCACTCTGCTATAACACGGTTGCAGGACTACCTAGCTGGATGACAGCAATCAATTAAATGGTAGCAAAATCTCTCCCCTCTCCTGCCAGTCACTTTAGGAGTACCACAGGGTTCCATCCTGGGGCCACTCCTCCTAATCCTATTTACTAACAACCAACATACTGCTACCTCACATGCTTCACTGGTCCAGTACACAGACAATTCAACCCTAATTTGTGCTGCTTCCAGACTCCAACAACTACAATATATCACCCAGCTGTCATTCCTAGAAGTAGAATTGTGGCTATCTAATGCTCAGTTTATTCTTAACCCCACTAAGACTAAACTTATGCTTTTTCACCCCCACAAGATTCAACAGCCCCCCTTCCTTTAGTATATCATCAACAAATACACTCATTTCCATAGTATCCCATACCAAGCCTCTTGGAGTAATCATAGATAGCAACGTGAAATTCGACATACACATAGCCCAGGCAATAACAAAGTACATAAAAAAATCGGATCACTAAATAGACAAAAAAACTCCTCACAAATAGCACAGAAGCAACAATTTCTAGAACTCACTTAATCTCCACGTTTCTCTGTGCATTACCTATACTCACCAACATCAAAAAATCAAACTTAAGCAAATTTGACATCTGCTGCAATAAAATTGCAAAGTTCACCATGGAATCTACTTTTAGATCTCATTGTTGCAGAACTCTTAAAACAACTCTCTTGGTTAGAATTGTCCAACCTCCTAGCCTTCAACCAAGTGTCCATGGCCCATCAATTGCTCCATCATCCAGACAAAACTCCTGCCCTGTGTAACCTCCTTCAACTATACTCTGCCAATCGTGTCCTTCATTCCAATAACACATTCCTAATAAATATTTACGAAAGCTAACAACACTGCTGGAGAAGCTGTCTATTCTAACTGTATAGCTAAACTTTGGAATTTTCTCCCTCTAAACATAAAAATGACCATCAATATTACACAATTCAAAAAGATTCTTAAAGCACATTTAAACAAAACATGGATATGCTCTTGCTCTAGCCCAGCCTAAAAAATATATATCCTTTAGTCAACAAGCCCCCATGATCTGGTATAGATTACTTCAAATTATACAGTTCCTCCCTATTACTATTTTAAAACGTGCATGCTGATTGGCCAGCCCAACCAGTGTGCCCGTTGTAAACCCCACAACATACCAACAGAAAAAGGTCAGGTCGCCCGGACTTTTTTCCGTTGGTATAAACTGTCCCAAAACCTTTTTTTTTTTTACAATAAAAAAAAGAGAGAGAAAACGAAGCAATGGAGACTTTCTTTTCTCCACTGCTTCTGTTTCAAAACCTTGATGTACTGGGTATGCATAGGAATGCAAGTCCCATAAGCAATGTGCAGTATGTCAAAACGCAGAAGCAGTATACCAGAACCGGCAGAAGAACAGCAATCCGCCACTGTACAAAGACATTATTTAAGAAAAGTAAGTATTTTTTTTATTAAATAATGTCATTGTATAATAGCAATAACCAACTCCGTGGTTGTGGTATATTGAAGATTTACCCATGGTTGCCTTTGTTTAATCACTCAGGCTTCGCCGTCATGATTAAACCACACCAACCGTGGGTAAATCTTCAATATACCACACCACGTCATTGGTTATTGCTTAAATATCTAATACCTGTGTACTACTACACTGACTGTTCCATCAAAATTTTGTTTAAGATCACTGCTATACCATGGATTCTAATTTTGTTTAAGATTTTTGCTACATTCTGTACTGCAAAGTCAAGATCTATGAAAAATGTTGTGCTGAAATGATATAATGTGATATGCTTGATTTATATCTCTGTACCTATGAAAGTGTTTGTCTTTCTGCATAACTACAATTGTACTACCAGTGTAAACTTCTGTTTATTTTTAATGTGGAGCTTTTCTCTCCGGCCCTCGACTGAAAAAGTCTTTAAAAGATACTTTTCAGATTTCTTATTTCTTGCTCAGTTTCTTATGGATTCTTCTTGTACAAGACTTGGATATTTTTTTTGTTTCTTTTCTTTCTTTGATAATGGAAGATGCAGTGTACCTGAACAGAAAAGAAGCTCATCGTGACAGGCAGCTGTAAAGCAAATCTCTTTGCTAGGCAACAAAGCTCAAGCCTTTCATCTGCAAGTCCTATATGACCAGAAGTCACTTCAGATATACCTTCCGATGCTTTTACATGCTCTGCTTATA
This sequence comes from Protopterus annectens, assembly GCF_019279795.1. Classification (NCBI taxonomy): domain Eukaryota; kingdom Metazoa; phylum Chordata; order Ceratodontiformes; family Protopteridae; genus Protopterus; species Protopterus annectens. The sequence goes on from NC_056735.1 coordinate 142,472,563, forward strand.
AATGCTCTGTATAAACCATTCTCCTTGTTAACTACATATATACGCTGTACACATAGACAGACCTATGTACAGAAGTTTGTGATATTGGCCTGGAGACAACATTAAAACTTCTCTACCTTTGAAACTCATTCATTTAAACAGTACTGAAACCCACATTCAAAGAAAATGCATTTGGCCAGTGGCAGGTTGTTTACCTTTGGGCTGTTTTCAAACCATAGGCCCCATGCACACATTTAGGAACATGTAAAAAATCTTTGATTCACCTTCCTGATTTATTCAATTATAAAATATATTAATTAAATTATATCCCTTGTATAATACAGCAGCACTTGTTAGACTGCATTTTAAATTTACAGTTTTGAACATTTTTGCAGTAAACAATGAAACAAAACATATGAACCAGTAATAACAAAGCTGCCCAATTCAAAACATTTCAAACATAAAAGACCACTCAGACTTCTGTCATTACAATCCACCAATATCAGTCAATATGCGTAATCTCTGCAGAAGTAAAAGTCATTTGAATAATTCCACATTAAAAAATCTGAATCTAATGAAGAGGTTGCTGCTAGAAAACAACTTTATATTTCAGTGTGTTTTCATCTACAAATTCAGTGCCTGCTTCCCTTGAAGAATAAATTGCATATGTTACATTAAAAATATAAGCTGGTATGTTGAAATAGGGAATGGATGGCAAACTGAAAAACAGGTTCATGGTTAATAGGCATCTCTATCCAAAGGAGGATATACACATGACTGCAGCACCTTCAAATACAAATGTATATGCTGTGAGAGTAGTAGAACCTACAGCCTTCGGCACCAAAACACAAGTATGCAACCTGTTGTGCTATTAACACTGCTTTAATACTTTATACCACAATAGTTAACCCATTTGCTAAACAAAACAGTTGCACATTTTAGAGAGCTGCGTCTGGAAATACTGTATGTGTACCTGTTATCCTCCCAGTGAACATCCCCCACTGGTGCCAGTGGTGAGGAATGAGGCCCCTTGATTACTGGCCCAGAGGAGGGTCGTCACAATAATAATAATAATAAGAAGAAGAAGAAGAAGAAGAAGAAAACATAATTACCTCCCCACTGTGCACCATTCCTATTCCAAGCAGTTTAAATCAACAGTTCTGTATGAAACTCCACACAAATTGATTTAGACAGAGGTTGAATCCATAAGTACTCAGTTTTATTTGACCAGCCATGAATATCAACCCTTATAGGCTTTCTTCAACAGAAGCATAAGAGGTCTGACTCTATGTTGTATATTAGGATACATAAACTACATAGCAAGAAATTAATTTTTCATAGTATCCAAGTCAACACATATTTCTTTTGTGTCCTATAGAGTTGTCATCATCTATCTCAGTACATTAATTAGTTTTGATTATTTTTGATTATTTTCACACACACACACACACACACACACACACACACACACACACACACACACACACACAGACACGCACACGCTCTCATGTACACACACGTGTGTATATATATATATATATATATATATATATATATATATATGTGTATATATATATATATATATATATATATATATATATATATGTATATATTCACTTGCCTATGCAAGTGAAGCTCACCTCCAAGTCTTTCACCAGGAGGTAATTGTGTGCTAAGATATCACAGCATATCCTTTAGACTTAGCAAAAAAGAGGCCCACACATTTGAAGGGGTCTCAGTAGCCACAAACACATTCAAGCTAGTAAAATGTTAGAGATGCTCTCCCAAAAATAAATGCAAGAGCTGTGGAAATAGTAACAATTTAATTTTTTGCACTGATTTCTACCTTTTTTCATATTAGCATAGTCCAGAATTTTCTAGATAAACCCAGAGCTTAGAGAATGAAGTCATAGTTAAAAATAATAATAAACACAGTTATGTGACATAGACAACAGAGTAAGAGAATTTTTAGGGAAAGACCCTGTGACAATTGGGGAGAGATGGGTGAAGGCTGCCAGCCTAGTCAAATAGAATTTGATATATAATTCTGGCATTTGTAAATAAATGTAAAATACAGGCATGTTTTCTTGAGCGTAAAAGAATACTGTGAAATGTGGAACTGTAAAATATGTGACAACATTGCACTCTACTGGCCCAGTGAAGCATGTTGAGACCCTTTTATGTTAGAATTCGGCTCCACTGAGTCTGGATGAAGGTTTCATGCCCATTGTTTTAAGGCTAAAGTTTATGACCAGAATTTAGATGTGGAATGTGTTTTATTGCTCTGGTTTCTATTAAGAGTATACATGTGAAATTACTTATATTGTTGTAAGTTTCTGAGCAGGTGATAGATTGCTAAATAATGCAGTTTGTGGCGTGAGAACTCCAGACCAAGTGTCAAAAATTATGTAATTTGGGAGGGCCTTAGAGACATGTTTGTTAGTAATGTTTAAATACTTTTTCTCACAAGAGACTAAAAGCATTTTGATCTTGGATATCTAACTCAGCACTCTGCCTAAGCTCACATGTAAGTTTCTAGCACTGTGATTTCTTGTAGGAATAGTTAAAGCTAGTATAGATTATTTAGGTGTTTTTCTTTGACATCAGACCTGTCCTACTGTATTATTTTAAGTTTCTATGTGATCTTTGAACTCTTAGATATCTCTGTGGTGTAGTAGTTTTGTCTTGTGTTTTAATTATTTATTATTAAATAATTTTAAACCTTCTACCTGTGGCTGGTTTATGTAGAGATAGATTATGCTTTAGAGTACATTGTATATCTATAGAGCTTACTGTCTAAGCCCTTCCATTGGCTAATAATATTGCACAGTAATAATTGGACACGCTTTTAAGGGCCTTTTAATAGCTGATATTATTAGCTGGGTGGTGGCAAGGATTACTACCATATGGTCTGGGTAAAGGGGCACAGCTGGAGAATCTGTGTCAGCCTTTCCCATATGTCTGTGAAGTTGTATGAATACTTATTTCAAAGTGTGTGTGTGTTGTGTCAGCTACTTGGGCAGGGACATGAAGCACTGGCTGGACAGATAGGGTACTGGAGGTTTTAGCTTGTCTAGCTAGGCTGAGACCTGGACCCTATAGCTGTGCCAGTGGGGAGTCTTATTGGGGACCTGGTGAGCAAGGGAGCAACCAGCCCCAGAGTGACTGTGATCTCTGTGTGCACTTAAGGGAAATAATACTTTACTGTGTGTATTAGTTATCCTTCTCTCTCATCTATGAGATGACCTCCCTGGTGTTAGTGGTGAGGATTGAGGCTCCTTGATTGCTGGGCCAGGGCGCGGTCATCACAGACCCTTACAGCAGTATCATAATAAACAGACTTTATTCAACTCAGCAGTTACTGTCCAAATTGTTTTTTTTTCCAGGCAGTCAGTGGTCCATCGATAGAAGTGTAATGGCTGTCTCATGTTGCTGTTCTTCTGGTTTCAATCAGGCATTCTCCCCTTATAAAACCATTGTTATCACATATACCATCAGTTCTAGCGAAAAGCATATAACCAGTATTTAAACCTGCTGTAACTGCCAATAATGGTTATGATCTCATTCAGGTCCTAGTATTATTACAAGCCTGTTTTCATACCAAACAGCTTATGCTTCCCCATAGCTGCTAGTTCAGGCCTTTGTTGCATTTTTTTACTCTGTCAAAGGGCTACTTCAGTATCCTGCCTCTACTGTTGGTAAAAAATCCATTCAAACGAGTAAGCGTGGTACATTCTGGTGTATTTTGTACCTGTTTCACTCTGACTCATTGTGTTAAGAGTTTCGGCTAAACTATTTCTCTGTATCCCATCTGCAGTGTCATTCTATCTGCCACTGTGCTCTGGTGTTCATCTCTTCTGGACTGTTTTACAATGACATTTGCACTGCTGCAGACAATCCCTGATTATGACTGCTATTATTTTTAGCCACATCACCCCTCCCTTAACCCATCTTCCAGATTTCCCACTTACATATTGCTATAGCCTCCTCTTATTCCCATAGTCCATGTTGTTGCACTATTTTAGTCGGCTCATTTCATTCTGGATACTTCTGTCATGTCTGATTACAATGTTCAGTTGCTGTTAACTAATTAACTTCTCCCACCTCTTTATGGGCCTACTCTGGTGTACTGATAAATTATTGATTAATGAACATGGTTGTTCTGTTGTGCTATTTTGTTGTCTACAGCTTCTAATTTATGCATTGCCCTCCTAAAGCATATTAGGTTCATAGGTTCATAGGTTCATAGGTTGGTACTAGGCTATCAGCCCTAGGGCCTATACAAGCCTAGCCATAACAATTCCCTGGCTATTTCTTCCCATATTATTTACTTTCCTGGACCCCTGTCTAGCAGGGTGACTGACGTGATCCCTGGGGTGAATTTCCTTTCTCCCATCCAATCGTCAAGGTTCCTCTTGAAAAGGTCCAAAGAGGCACTCTGCTTGACATGTATGGGCAATCTATTCCAGAGTCTGGGGAGTCTCTGGGTCAGGAACCTATCCCTCCAGCATGTTTTGTTTATTGTGATGACAAGGTTTAGATCCCTGGAGCGTGTAGCTCTGAGGGATTGGGATTTCTTTAAGTGTAGCATGTCCAACAGCTCTGGGTTTGACATGGCCTTGTATGTTAAGCAGAGATCGCCTCTGAGTAGACGATATGCGACAGAGTATAGCTGGAGTTTGTTAAGGCGGTCAGCATAGGGCACCTGCTTTAGGCCTGTGATTCTTTTAGTAAGGTATTTCTGAGGCCTTTCCAGTTGTTGCAGATGTCTTGAGAGGTACATACCAAATGGGGCGTTGTATTCTATAATGGGTCTAATGAGGGATGAGTACAGTGGGACAATGACCTCCTTTTTTCTGGATGAAAAGCCCTTCATGATGAGGTGTGCCACATAGAAGGATTTCCTGACTGTTGTGGCGATGTGGTTATCGAAGGTGAGACCACTGTCCACCTGTGCCCCTAAGTCTCTTATCACACTTTCTGTGTTTAGTGTACTGCCACCTATATGGTAATTCATGGATACATGTTTTTTCCCAAAGGGGATAACAATACATTTCTTGGCATTGAGCTTGAGCCCATGGCTCTGGCACCAAGCATCTGTTTCTGTAAGGCCCTTTTGTAGAGTATCCACATCATTTGGGGATTCAATAATGGCTCCCAGTTTGCAGTCATCTGCAAACTTTGTTAGCCAGAGTCCCTTAGTGTTGACCTGTACTTCAGAGAAGTAGATGCCAAACAAGAGCGGCCCCAGGACTGAACCCTGAGGTACTCCACTTGTCACTTGTCTGGAGATTGATTTGGAGTTGGCTACTTTTACAGTGTGGGTTCTGTCAGTAAGCCATTTAGCAACCCATTGGGTGACATAGGGATTAATGCCTAACTTAGTAAGTTTATCTATGATTCCAGAGTGGGGGATGGTGTCAAAGGCCTTGGCAAGGTCTAGATAGGCTGTGTGGACCACCTTACCCTTGTCCATGGCTCTGGAGACTGATTTAAAGAAGTCAATCAGGTTCAGGAGACAAGATCGGCCCTTCACAAAACCAAACTGGGTGGGGTCCAGTGTTTGAAGGTTGCCAATGTCTTTGTTTATAAGTTCCATGATAATACGCTCCATGGCCTTGCAAATAAGGCTTGTCAGACTGATGGGACGGTAGTTTACGGGATCCAAGGTGGATCCCCCCTTGTGGATTGGGATAACTGTAGCTCTGCGCCACTCAGTGGGCACGAAACCTGAGGTGAGGCTATGATTAAACATGACACTTAGGTGAGGTGCCAGTTCATATTGTAGTTCATGTAGTACACAGCCCGGGATGTCATCTGGTCCCATGGATGCTGTATTCTTGGCTTTAGAGAGTGCGTTTTGTACCTGTGTGGCCGTTATTACTGGAATTTGGCAATCTTCCGGTATTGAGATGGGCCATTTAGGGGGTGAGAGGGGGGTGAAGTTGGCACTGAATCAATCTGCCAGGATATTGGCAATATCCTTCGGATCAGTATATTTAATGCCATTCTGTTTTAGCTCAGAGCAGATCTGAGCATTGCCATTTAGATTCTTGACATAGTTATAGAATGCTTTGTGGTTGTCTTTGGAATCTTTGGCAATTTTATTTTCGTAACTAACTTTGGAGGATATTATGAGGCATCTCAGTTTCTTACTGAGGCTAGTAAGGGAGTTTTTTGCATCCTAGGATTTTCCTCTTTTCTGCAAAAGTTTCTTCCTTTTGTTGTAAAGTTTGTTTATGGCAGGGGACCACCAGATTGGCTTCCTTTTTTTGGATGAGAGCATTTTGGTTCTATATGGGATGGCACGATTCATGCATGAGTGGATGTGCTCGTACAGTGCCTTAGTGTAGGATTCAGCAGTTGGACTTTCAGTTCCTGTCTGCATGGGTGTCATGAAGTTTGTCACTTCTGACTTGAGTAGCATGAAGTTGGCTTTGGAGAAATTTTTTATGGTGGTTTCTTTACTGGGGGGTGGGGGTGGGATGTGGATGTTAAGGGTGATTAGCTTATGGTCAGACCTGACTAACGAGGGGGTGACCATAGGTATGGAGCATTGATTTCCCATGTTGGTAATGACCAGGTCTAGGATATTGGAGCCCCTGGTGGGACTATGGATTAGTTGATCCAGGGCGTTGGAATTTATGAATTCCAAGAACTGTTGCGCAAAGGTGTTGGGACATGAGTAGTTTTCCCAGTTAATGGCAGGATAGTTAAAATCACCCAGTATTAGGGTGTTTGGTTCTATCTTAATATTTTCCAGTATGTTTAGAAAGGTGTAGTGAGAATCTTTGGGTATGGTGGGGATCTGTAGCAAGCTACAATTTGGATTGCAGTCTTACCTAGTGTTAGTTGCACTTGGAGAATTTCAGACACATTGTGTTGGCCAACTAGCCTGGTGGTGTGAATATCCTTGGTGAATACTGACACTCCTCCACCTTTAGTGTTTCGGTCCTGGTTTGGTGGCTGAAAAGTGTGGTAAGAGTTGTAGCCTGGTATTGCAGGGATGCTCTCTGGAGCCTTGAACCAGGTCTCAGTTACTGCACAGATATCGATGTTCTCCATTTTTAGGAGTGCCTCGAGAGAGTGCATTTTGAGGTTTAGACTTCTAGCATTGAGTAGCATTACCTTCAGATTTTGCATGCTTGTACCTGTTACGGTGGTGGTTTTGTCCTTTGAAGTTTGCCTAAAAAAGGCACTATAGGGGTGGCAAGAGCCTTAGCCAGTAACCTGAATCCCAGGGGCGACAGGTGCAGACCATCTCTGGCAAAGCATCGTGGTCTGTCAATCATGTCATCCCAGGCAGACAGATACAGGATCCCCTTTGAATGACACCATAAGCTCAGCCAATTGTTGAAGTCAATCATTTTATCCTTATATTGTGGTATCATTCTGGGCGAAGGCAGGATGCTACTCAGGGCTAGGGTCATACCTGCCTGGGCCACATGATCCGAGAGCTCTTCCATGTCTCTTTTCATGTAGTCCAGGGAGGTACGTCTCAAGTCATTCACTCCAACATGGACAATGACAGAGTCATATTTGTACTTGTTGTGGAGTGACTTGAGTGCATGCATTATGTGGCGGATCCTGGCACCCAACAGGCAGCTGACTGTAATTTTCTCCTTATTCAACCTGGTGAGAGGGACATCAGTATGCCGGACTATAGAGTCACCTATGACTAAAGTGTTAGGTACATTGTCTTGCCTTAGGGGCTGTTGCTGGGTGGCACACTGGTGTTGTGAACTATGTGACACATTGGTTGTGATTGGTGTTTGTTTGCGTTTCAGTTTCAGAGGTCTTTGTTGCTTGGGCAGGTTACAGTTAAGGGCCTCTGCATATTAGTAAAGATGAAACAAGCGTACTTCACCAATATATTATTCTTCAGGTCACAGTTCTGATTTGGACGAGCATAACAGCCAAATTCAGCATTTGTACCAGTTTAATATTTGACAGCTCTTAAGCTGTACAAGAGGAGTAACACAGGCTTTTGCCACAGCTTGTTTCTTGAAGTTTACACTTCAGCAGGATTCTGCATTGTGTGCTAACTTATGAGTGGATTTCAGTATTTAGAGTTTGCTTACCTGCTAGTGCTGGGCTGGATAACTGAAGACGTTTCTGTGAAGAATGGCGTACAGCTCTAGTCAAATCCAAACAAACTGATAACCCAACTGTCTGCTAAGTACTGCTACTGACTGTTTCTCGCTCTTTTTTTCTCAGCACACAAAGCGCGGGAAGAGACCGAGAACCAGTCAGTAGCCATCCAGCCATCCACATCACATACATGACTGTGGACATGGCAGTCCAATCTCCTTCAACTTTATTGTAGTTACAAACCGCATAGACTTCTGGGCATCTGTGCACTGATGCCTTCTCTTCTTAATCCAGACTGCTGTAACAGCAGTCTGGATTTACAGAAACTTTTTTTTTTTAAACCCAGAACTCGCTGAGCACACATGCACAGTTTGAGTTCCGGGACTTTAACAGCGAGTCAGTCGACACGCAGCTAAGCAGCCAGGACTAAATATTTTATTTTTTTTTATTCTTTTTCTTTCTTTTCACAGCTGGGGGGGGGGGGGTCTGCAGTCCTGCAGTCCAATAGCACAAGCTGCCCCTGCATCTGGCTGATAATAAAGAAAGCAAGGGAGTCCTGTATAAGTATTAACCTCAGCTTTATTGACCACTCTAAAGCCTTTAACAAACTGTGACAAGTTCATAATGAAATGAGGATAATGGGTACCTTATTTACCTCCTGAGGAGTCGGTGCTGTAGAAGAGGTGCAGATTGGTCCCTACAATTCAGTAAAAGTAAACAAAATGTTATTCCACTTTCCCATCTATATGATCAGTCAGTTTACCAGTCAGTAACATGCCCATGCACTCAATCTAACTTCAGAAGTACCAACAGATGACAAAGACATATTTCCAACTTCTTAATATAATGCAGCTTTTCTTTATATTTGTGCAGTTTAAAGCAAATGTAGCATGAATAGCATAAATAACCAAAAAAGTTACATACTTTACCTCCATTAGACTCATATAATTGAGTCTTTATCATTATACCCTTACAGTGCTTTGCCATCTTATGGCCACCAAAATTGTCTTATTAACTATTATGACCTACAGAGAAATTACTAATAAAGAAATAGCTCAGGACATTCACTAGGAAGCTAATTGTATCTGCATGACTAAACATATAAGGTGTAACTTAGTCTTATGTTAATTTTCATGTACTAATAATACATTGTATTAGATTCATCATTAAGTTGAATGTCATTAAAATATTAAAACTTCCATGATCAGTCCACAAAAATTCAATGTTTTATATTAATAAAATTATGAAGAATTTACAATCAAATTATGAAAATGCAGAATTAAAATGTATATGAAAATACTCTCACTAAAATATGATTATTCCAATAGTAGAATTACTTTAGTGTAGTAGTCTGGAAATTAAAAAAAAAAAAAAACACTGGCAGCTTTCCACCTTCTCTGAAACATCTTTTTCAATATGAGTATGGCAATAGGATCACATTCCATTCACGTATAATTTATTCAAAGCTTTTTAACAGTATCATCAGGCTATAAAGGCTGCATGGCATAACGACTTTAATTTGTTGTGAAATCATAAGACAACTGTAAAAAAAAAGTAAAAGTTTTCCTGGAACTTCTAAATAGTCTTTGTAATAATCATCATCTCTCCATATATTTTAGTTCTGAACAGTGGATCCTATTTTTTATTTATTATAGTTTACTGCTCACCGGTTTACCTACAGCACAAAGTCATTACTAGTTAGCAATGATTACTCTCAGACTTAAGCCCTTTGTGACATGACCCGTCAACTTCATTAATTATTTATAGTATCTGACAGTACACCATCAAGTGTGACATAATAATCTTATATCTCCTTAGGGTACCTTGCAAAATCATTCACTTATGACATTGCATATTCATAAATAGAATTGGGATTTGTGAATGTATAACTATGGACCATAGCATATTCCCAGATGACAATGCGATAGGACATGACACCAAAAATTAACAGCAATTAAATGTTTTATTTATTTATTATTTTTCTTTCTTAACCTGGTAGGTGGACTAGTTCTTGGATAATTTTCAGCCATAACCCAGGTGCAAACATACCTAGAACTTCTCAGTGAAGCCCAAAGTAAATAGTGGTATATATCTGCTTATTATCAGCAGGAGCTACATTCTGTTATGGCCGCCAAATGCCCATTCAGATAACATTAATCTGATTTGCAAACTTCATGGAAACAAGAATTAGGCAAGCCAAACTACTGATAATGTGTACTACTACATAAAGCAAAATAATTCTTGTAACAGTGCAAGTTAAACTCATTCGCAGTAATGCCTATCTGTAGCAGTTAATCAGAGCTACGTTTCCAGTGTGGCCTGTCTCTGTTACGCTCATTTAAACAGCCTACATCTTGCTTGTAACTTTACTAAAGCACAGACTACAAATCAGATCAGGAAGCTTCTGTTTTTATAGTTAAACACTGTAACCTCTATAATGCTTATTCAAGTAACATTCATCCTGATCAGAATCTTACTAAACTTATGCATTGGTCAAACCATAATGCTTCCATCAGTGTGAAAATAAAAATAACTATTTCTAGCAATAATAAAAATTGAAGTTACTTAGAATAATATCCAGTGTTTGCACATTTATTGGACATACATTAAGCAAACCAAAATGTCCCTAATTTAGCAATAATAGCATGCCGACTTCTTTATGCCAGCTCTGTTGGCCTAGAAGCATAAGGGCCAGATTATGATGAAGCTGACATGACTCCAATAAGCAGTTCAAGTATCTGTTGGAATTAGCAAGGGGCAACAAAAGGAATAACAAGGCTGAGTATACTTGTCTTTCCTGAGTGGAAGGCCATGGGATGCCATGTGAGCAGGGCTAGACCACTTGTCTATGAAGGCTAAAACAGAATAACAACAAGCTAAGCTGTATAAATGAGTAATCTGGGGGTTTGCTGTCCTTGACCCCAAGGTGGGAGTACTCCCAGTAACCATGCCTTATGGCTACTCTCATCCACCTACATGACATAAGCATGCAAAGGGAATACAATAGGGTCTAAGTTTTATCTTAAAGGTACTACTTGGAGGATGCATATTTCGTGATGTCACATGCATCTTTCTGTTGATATAAAAAGAATTGTACACTTCCAAAAGTAATGATGGTTATGGTGAAGGCTGAATATGTAAGCAAAATAAGTCTTTTATGCTCTGAATTCATGCACAAATAATGTTTCCATCTTGTATGTATTCTTTATTTAAAATAATTTTGCTGTTTCTAAAACTGAAATGTATTATATATCCATGTCAAAAATATTTATTTGCGTGTGTGTGTGTGTGTGTGTGTGTGTGTGTGTGTGTGTGTGTGTGTGTATGTGTGTGCTTTTCCAATGTAATAATTTTCAAAACGTTGCTGTATCCAGGTATGTCTCAGCCAGCTGTCCATCTGTTATTAGTTCTACATCCACAGCTCCAACTGACCCATGAATTCCTTCTGGCAGGTTTGGGGTGACAGAGGGTAATAGTCAGTCTTACATTGTGGGTTTTATTGCAATTTCCATAGCTTGCTTCAGTATTCCACCTTAGGATCATAGAATCATAGGAAATTTAAGGCAACTGAGTCTTGTGACCATTTAAGCTTTGATAGTACCCACCCTTATACTGTACCCAACTCTTGAGGACATCTAGGCTAGTCAAGTCTGGGATGAAATTGAGTACTCAAACAATCACCCAAATCCCGTATGAAGGAAGATAGTATATCACACTACATAATGTGCAGGTAGAGTCTGTTCCAGAGGTGGTGGAAGTGCTGTGTGATGCACCTATCACTCCATCATAATTTAATTTTCTTCTGTGGAAGAATTAGGTCACTGGTTCTGGCATTAGTGGAGCTATTTGATTTGTGGAGATACAAGTGCTCCAGGACCACTGGGTTCCTAATGACTTAGAAGGCAAAGCATAGATTACACCTCAGGAGTCTATAAGATATTGCATAAAGGACAGTGCTTTCAGTCATTCTTGGTAGCTTATGGATTTTAGGCCAGTGATGATCTTAGTTAGGAACCTTTGAGTTCTTTCTAGGTGTTTGATTATGTCTGTGAGATACATACCAAAAGGGGCACTGCACTTAGTAATTGGCCTAATCAATGCTGAATATAATAGAACAATGACCTCTTTAGATCTGGATATTCCAAAAGGGGCACTGCTCTCAGTAATTGGCCTAATCAATGCTGAATATAATAGAACAATGACCTCTTTGGATCTGGATAATCCAAAAGGGGCACTGCTCTCAGTAATTGGCCGAATCAATGCTGAATATAATAGAACAATGACCTCTTTGGATCTGGATAATCCAAAAGGGGCACTGCTCTCAGTAATTGGCCTAATCAATGCTGAATATAATAGAACAATGACCTCTTTGGATCTGGATGATTCAAAAGGGGCACTGCTCTCAGTAATTGGCCTAATCAATGCTGAATATAATAGAACAATGACCTCTTTGGATCTGGATAATCCAAAAGGGGCACTGCTCTCAGTAATTGGCCGAATCAATGCTGAATATAATAGAACAATGACCTCTTTGGATATGGATAATCCAAAAGGGGCACTGCTCTCAGTAATTGGCCTAATCAATGCTGAATATAATAGAACAATGACCTCTTTGGATCTGGAAGATCCAAACGGGGCACTGCTCTCAGTAATTGGCCTAATCAATGCTGAATATAATAGAACAATGACCTCTTTGGATCTGGATAATCCAAAAGGAGCACTGCTCTCAGTAATTGGCCTAATCAATGCTGAATATAATAGAACAATGACCTCTTTGGATCTGGATGATATTCCTCAGCAATTTGTTGTGCTAAATGGAACGATTTTTGACCACTGTTTTCACTTCATGATCAAATGAGAGAGAATTTGTGACCCCTTTTCCAAGGTACCTAGCAACACACTCATTCTGAAATATGGTGTTGTCTGTACTTTATGTTGGGGGATGGGTAGCAAATGTGACAATATTGTACTTTTTTGCATTTAATTATAGCCCATTTAATACAGCAGGTATTTACAAGTGTAAGTTCTTGCTGAGGGGTTTGGGCATCAAAAGGATACTTGATAATGCCTCCCAGTTTACAGTAGTCTGCAAACTTAGTTAGCCAGAGGTTTTAGTTCATTGTCTGGAGATCAGAAAATTACATTCCAATCAGAACAGATCCCATTTCTGAGCTCTTTGAGACACCACTGATTTCCCTTCATATTCTCTGTTGAAGCATCTATCACCCACACTGTGTGGATTAGCCAGTTAGCAATTCATCTTTCCACACGGGGATCTATTTTTAAAGCATTACGTTTAGTAACTATGTTTGCATGGGGAACGATGTCAAATGCCTTGTCCAGGTCAAGGTATGACATAGTATGATTGCTATCGACAGCCACTGCCACAAAAAGAAAAGTTAGCCAGATTCATTGCCAAGGATTTACCCTTGACCAAGCTAATCTGATAGAAGTCTAGTCTGATGAGATTCTTTTTATATCAAAGTTTATCAGGTCAATAGTAATATGTTCCATGACTTTAGTGATAAGACTTGCCAGGCTGATGGTGCTATAATCCCTGAGAGTCAGTGATAAGGCCACCATTATGGTGTGACATCTCTACTGCTGTGTGCCAAACCTCAGGGACAATGTATATGGATAAACTTAAGCTAAAAAGTGTAAGGAGTGGCCATTCCAGGGCTGGTTTCATACTGTTTTTTGAACAATCAAGTACATGATCATGTCCTGTGGAAGCAGTATTTGGTGAATGGATAGCAGAACTGGCCAGTAGATCACCTCAGGAATTTTACCATCAACTGGATGTCTCAGGATTTTTACACAAACATGCATGTCTCAATGACTTTTTACAAACAAACCTGCATGCCAAGGATGTTCTTTTTACACAAACCTGTATACTAGTATTTTTGTCTAAACCTGCTTGTCTCAAAAGTTTTACCCAAACCTACATTCTTAAGGATTTTTGCCCATAAATGCATGCCTCAAGATTTTTGGCTAGGCCTGCATGCATCAGGATTTCCACCCACAAGTGCTCCTGCATGCATCAGGATTTCCACTCACAAGTTCAGCCATTGTAAAGTGCCTTCCCTTCCTACTTTGTACTTATGCAGATCCTCTTGTAGTTGTACTTGTCTCTTTCAGTGTTGGTACTCCAACAAGAGTGGAAACATCTTTCTGCACCCATCAAAGAAAACACTCACTGTCTTCCTCTCATGACCACTCTTAGTATATGGGTTGATACGTCAACCTGCATCATCTAGGTTACAGGGAAGCACCTTTCTTTTATGTCAGCAGTATGGCCAATGTATTTTTTTGTTGTATATGTTGCAGTAGATAGCAATTACTTTCTTGTGACGTGCTTTTCCTAATTTATGTTTTCACTGGGTTATGTGATTAATGCTTTTACAATGTAAACTGGGATATTTATAACAATTTACCTTTGTTTTATTTAGGAAAAAGATCCTGTGATTGGTCTTCATCCACTGTATCCTGACCATTACTGTCCTGGGGCTGTCCTTAAAATAATGCCTGATCTAACACTGGAGGTAATTAACTTACTTCTGTCTGTTCCTCAGTTTTAAAGGTCACTAGCTAGTCTTAAAGAAATGCATTAGAATGTAGTGTCCTTAAATAGAGTAATTTTTTTCTTCAACAAGAAACAGATAAAATGGATTTGAATGGTAAGCAGCAATACATTGTTATAGATCCTCTAAATTTAATTACAGATGTCTCTATCAGATCTGGACAGAGACAACTTGGACTCAGAGAATAGAAGGAAGGAAGTTAACACCAGCAAATTCATAACTTACAAAATGTGAGCCACTGTTAGTAAGAACAATTACAAAAACAAAGCTGTTATTCTGCAACAAATGTCTGATATGAGTTAGTACATGTCATATAATCAGAAGAGATCTAGCCTCTGATAAGGTTCAGATGACTCCTAATCCATTGTCCTCCCATGAAAATCTATTCAATGTTATGCTAAGTTTCATAGATAGTGATGGAGTAAAACAATGTTACACTTAACTTTTTTTGATTGATGTCATCCAGAATAACATTGCTTGCTTCAGCAAAGGAGTTGGATTCTTCCCTGACCAAGTGATGTGTTTCTCTGCATTTGATAATATTATACACACAAGCCCCAGTTGAAATTTAAGAGCACAACGGATAGAAGGATGAGCTTGAATGACTGATGCCAGCTTGGTCATCTCTTGGGGAGGGAGGCTGTGTGGACTGCAATACTGGCAACAGTTATCTGTGGCTAGATCTATCACTCGCTTGCCCTATGTTTGGTAAAGATTTCCCCACTTTAATGTGTTAATAGTAAATATGTGTGTGGACGGGAGAATGCACATGCCTTCTTTCTCCAAGTGGCAGCAATTGTAAGCCTATGATCAGCCTAGGGAAGGGATGCTTCAAATGACCTGCAGCTGGCCTGCTCTGTACCACTCAACTCTTGTTGCTGGGGGAATGGATAGACCATTAGGGCTTCCCAGGTAGGAGTAATTGGGATTAGCTGCCATAATAGGAGCCTTTTTAATCCATACTTAAATACTTCATCTATCATGTCCTCACAGATATGGGTATTGATGTACCAATTTCAGTGTGGGTACATAGTTTACAGCTATAATCTTTGTTTTATCCCAATTCATTTTATATTCCAAAAAAAACTTGAACCTGTCTGAAAATGTTCTGCAACTCTGAGATGTCCTTTTCTGGATTTATCATATGCAAAATAATATAATCTATAAATAAAGCCAACTTTTCTTGATTACCATACCAATTACGTCTTTGTATTTCGGACTCCTTTATTTTCTTTGCCAATGGCTTAAGTATAAAGCAACTAAAAAGGAAAAAGATGAATCCCTGCCTGGGTCCTCTGTTCACAGATTACCTGAAGGAACCCTCACACTTTAATTCTTGCCTCCAATCCTTAATATATCATTTTAATTAACCTTATTATTATATCAGAGGAATGCAAATGCTTCCAATCCCCTACTCATAAAATCAACTTTTAGTCACAAGAAAAAGTGTACTGGATAACTTTAAATAAAACTAAATTGTACACTGTTCTATTAAGTGTATTGAGGTATTAAGGATGCAGGGGAGGTTGTTGCCTCTTATTCACTTTCCATAATTTCAAACTTATTTTTTTCCAATGAACTGCTTGCCATTGTATCTTTAAATTTTGCATTTCCCTCAATAAAGAATACTCAGAATTCTCAAGCTTAACTGCTTGCTCCTGCAGACAGCTTGTCTCAATGGAAGTGTGCTTAGCAATCAGTCTTGTAAATGTCATTCATAAAAGAATTGACAGTTGCCCTCAGCTGTAGACCTCTCGACTCCACTGAACATTTTCCAGTGGAAAACAAACAAGCTGCTATCTTTGCAGTTGTAAGAAGCTTAGCAGTTTCATGGCTTTTATTATTTTGTCTTATTTTTAGAGCCTCAGTACTTACAAAAACACCTGTTTACAGCTTATGTCAAAGGTAACAGTCTAGATATTCCCCTTTGTAAAATAAAAAGAGAAATATCCTAATTGTAAATATAGCCAGCACACTTTTATACCCTTCTCCCACACCAGCAACCTAAGATCATAGCAAGTAAACATTAAACTTCCTTTTGTCCAACTTCTTTTCTCTTGTTATACTATAAAATCTATATTTCTTACAACTAAAAAAGTACTTGTTTACTTTAATATCTTTAACATATACAAAAGTCACTGAAAATACTCCCCCCTTCCACATTTAAAATACTCCTCTGTTTTACTGTATATAACATGCAGAAGTTATGCTCTCCATTTCATTCTGCCTCACTGGGTCTATGGATCCGATCTCAGATCTGACTTGGCCACTTTTCAAAACATACGATCTGAGCCTCAAGCTCCTCTCTGTCCCATAATGTTTCACTCCTCTTCTAACCCTTCAGATCCAAGTGCTTCTGACCCAAGGAGGATTTGTTTGTCATCTTCCAGCTCAGATGTAATTCCATAGCTTCAGCTAAAGATAAGTGGCTTTTTCCTAATTCTTTAGGTATATTTCTGTAGTGATCTCCTCCTTTGCTCCTTTTTCAACTAGTATTACTACAGTTTATATTTTGTCTTTCCTCACCTCCAGTTTTAGCTAAGTTTTTGCTGGCGTTAGGGTTGTTTGCACTTCCCCCTCCACATTTTCTTCTTAACCATTAATTTCTCTCCTTCTCTTCTTCGCAAGCTGTATATAATGAAAAAAAAAAAACGTTCCCGGCGCGCGCTCGCGCGCGTGTGTGTGTGTGTGTGTGTGTGTGTGTGTGTGTGTGCGTGTGTGTGTGTGTGTGTGTGAGTGTGTGTGCGCTAACCCTTCTGCTTTCAGCATGTCTGACAAACCTGCAGGTTATTAAAGGTGTGCCTCTTGTGGGTATAAGATTCCTCAGTCGGATGACCACAAGAGGTGTATGTTTTGTCTTCAGCCAGGACATTTGGAGGTTGATTGTGACATGTGTGGCTTTCAATCCCCACGCCCTTGCCAATTATTGAAATAAGTTGATTTTGAGAGGTCTTTTACCAATCTCTAGACCTCAAACCCTTGCTTCTAAGGATCTCAAGAAGCGTGCCCCTTCGGCACCCCTGGCATCCATGTCTTCTTTGCCAGAAAAATGCCAAAAATTATCGGATCCAACCACTTTGGATCCTTCTGATCTCCGCACCTCTTCAGATCTGAGAAGTTCCTCAGATCCGACAGAGTCAGTACCAACTAAGACCCAACCACTGTCGGATCTTCGGCCTTTGAGCCCAAGTGGCTCCTTGTATGTTATTAGGATCCAGAGCTCTCCATCTCTGGGCAAATCCTCCTTGGGTCAGAAGCACTTGGATCGGAGGTTCTGGAGCCATACTCCATGTTGGAGTAAGTCTCTTTCTCCAGTCCTGACCGCTCAGACCAGCCTATCCCCAGTCAAGTCTATTCATTCTTCAGCCTCATCAAGATACTCTCAGCTGTTGCATTCAGACATGGACAGGATGATGTGGAGTTTTCTCAAAGACAGATTCATTTGGGGATTTTGCCATCTTAGACCCATGGGGGATCGATGAGAGTTACAACTTCCGCACCCCAATCTCCTCTTCTGATTCAACCTTCAGTTTCGGAACTTCAGGATCTGGCTTTTCTGAGGGGGCCATCATTAGAGTGAAGAATTTGTCCTTATTTGACTCTAGCAGTGTTCTGAACTAGCTCTGCTGCAATGCCCTCAGAGCAGAGCAGGTCCCAGACCCGAGAAATTGGCACTGATTCATCGGGGTTGGTCTTGGTACCGACCCTTTTGGAGCCATCTCTGCCCCTAGGAGTTTCAGCCCTTGACAGTTTGGGCCCAGTGCTATCTGGAGGCATTGGCTCCAGGATGGCATCTTCCTTCTCTTCCTTGGTTGCTCCAGATGCGAGGGAGAGGGGAGGAGTTTCCCCAGTTTTGTCTGCCTTTCACATGGCAGAGAGGGCTTTCTCCAGATTGTGAGAAGGGGCCCCTCATTGCCCAGATCCTACCCAGTCTCCCTTTGCTCTGAGCTTTGCACCCATTCTTCTTGCCTGTAGTCAGCCCCGTCAGGAAAGCCTCCAGACCTACTCCCAGCAGGGGGTTCCCCAGTCTTCCATTTCCTCTCCTGAGTATCCCATGGTGGAGGTTCATTGGAAGAGACAGTGCAAGAAGAAGCACTTAGACTCCCCTTTGTAGTCACTGACAGAAGACACTGACTTCAATGAAGGGGAAGGGTCCCCCCATCTCCACCCAATGACATCTCCTTTAGAGATATTTTGGAAATTCTGAAACAAAAGGGTGACTGGTCATCTCAACCCCCTTCCCCTGAGTAGTCAGTGTTTCTATTGGCCTTCAGGACAAGCTCATCTATGTCCTGGGTGACGCTTCCAGTGGACGAGCTCATTGATTTGGTCACCCGCTGGATGTGAAAGGAGCCAAACATCATGGAATCCATTCCTAAGCATGCAGACCAATACCTCAGCCCCCCTAGTGATCGCCCATACTGGAGTAAAGGCATCCTGGTTGATGCTACTGTGATGTCAGCAGCCACTAACAAGGAGCTAGCCAAGCACAGCTGTACTGTTCATTCCCAAATAAATTTGAACAGGCATGGGAAGCATGTGTATGCCTCAGCTACTTTTATGCTGACGGCATTAAATTATTTGGCACATTTCATGCATCTCCAGAGGGATCTGGTCATGGAACTCACCAACTTTCTGGCAGACTCTTTGTTGGAGGAGGACCTCAAGAAGGTATCTCCACAATTGGCCACTATGTCATTGATTGCTAATTCCTTAATGAGGTTAATTTCTCATGCTGCAGAGGGAACCTCTTGAGCAGCTGGCATAAGCATAGCCCTTCAAAGATATGCCTGGATTAGGCTTTGTAGGTTTGTGGACCCCTTTAAGGCATCATTCATAAACACCCCTTGGGTCCTCCTTGTTTGGACAGTTAAAGAAACTCTTACCCGCAGCGAGCAAGAGGGAAAGATTTTATCTGCCATAGGGATCAAGTTTTCTTCCAGCCAACTGACCTTCTATAGAAACCAATGAAGTGTGAAGAAGATGTGGTTATGAAAGTCCCAGGGATCTTTCCCAGATTGTCAGGATGAATCCTGTTCTAGATGCAGAGGAAGAGGATTTAATGGCAGGTGCCACCCTAGGGGTGAGGGGGTCCACAGAACCAGGACAACAGAGAAGCTTTCTCTGACAGAATGAACTGGCACCCTACCTAAGTACCATGTTCAGTCATAGCCTCACCTCAGGCTTTGTACCCACTGAATGGCGCACCGCGACGGTTATCCCACTCCACAAAGGGGGAGCCATGACGGACCCTGGAAACTACTGCCCCATTAGCCTGATGAGCCTGGTCTGCAAGGCCATGGAACGTATCATCATGGAACTCATAAACAAAGACATTGGTAATCTCCAAACTCTGGACCCTACCCAGTTTGGATTTGTAAAAGGCAGATCATGTCTCTTAAACCTGATTGACTTCTTTGAAGCAGTCACCAAAGCCATAGATGAGGGTAAAATGGTTCACACAGCTTATCTAGATCTCGCCAAGGCTTTTGACACCATCCCCCACTCTGGAATTATAGATAAGCTCACTAAACTAGGTATAAATCCCTATGTCATAAGATGGGTTGCCAACTGGTGCACAGACAGAACCCATACTGTGAAAGTAGCGCATTCCAAATCCGACTTCAGACCAGTGACAAGTGGAGTACCACAGGGTTCAGTCCTGGGTCCTCTCCTGTTTGGTATCTACTTCCCTGAAGTGCAGGCTAACACAGAAGGTCTTTAGCTAACAAAGTTTGCAGATGACTGCAAACTAGTAGCCATAATCAAAACTCCTAACGATGTGGACAAACTACAAAAGGGCCTCACTGAGACAGATACCTGGTGTCAAAGCCATGGCCTGAAGCTCAATGCCAAAAAGTGTATTGTCATCGCCTTTGGTAAAAACTCTGTACCCATGAACTACCACATAACTGGTAGTCTACTTAATGCTGAAAATGTGATAACTTGGGACACAGGTGGACAGTAGTCTCTCCTTTGATAATCACATCGCCACAGTGGTCAGGAAATCCTTCTACATGGCTCATCTCATCACAAAAAGATTCTCATCCAGGAAAAAAAGAGGTCATTTTTTCCCCTCTACTCATCACTCATTAGACCCATTATAGAGTACAATGCCCCTTTTGGTATGTACCTCACAAGACATCTACAACAACTGAAAAGACCACAGAAATACTTCACAAAGAGGATTACTGGCCTCAAACAGATGCCCTATGCAGACCGTCTCAAAAAACTACAGCTTTACTCCATCGCATATCACCTACTCAGGGGGCGATCTCTGCCTAACATACAAAGCTATGTCAAACCCAGAGCTGTTGGACATGCTCCACTTAAAGAAATCCCAATCCCCCCGAGCTGCACGCTCTAGGGACCTAAACCTTGTCACCACAATAAACAGAACATGCTGGAGGGATAGATTCCTGTGCCAGAGACTGCCCATACTCTGGAACAGACTACCTATCTATGTCAAACAGAGCTCCTCATTAGCACTCTTCAAAAAAAATCTTGATGATTGGATGGGAAATGGGAAATTCACCCCAGGGATCACTTCTGTGGCTCTGCTCGACAGGGACACAGGAAAATAATTTTCTTGGATGGTGAAAGCCAGGGTACATTTTTTGTCTAGGCTTATATAGGCCCTAGGGCCAATAGCCTAGTACCTACCTATGACCCTATGAACCTATGACAGTCCCTACCAGTGCTCCTGAAGCACTGCCTGACTTTCCTACTCCTACTCTGGAGGCAGTCAGGGGCAGACTATTGTTGTACCCAGATTCTGGGCAAATATAACAAATAAATACTGGATGTTAAACCTAATTTCCAGAGGTTACTATATTCCCTTTTCCCTTCCACCTCTCAGTCCCAAGATGTATCCACCCAGTGAGAGAGAGAATGCCATCCTAGAGGTTCAGAAACTTCTAGAAAAAAAGAGTCATCCAAGAGGTTCCAACTGAACATCAAGGATGTGGAAGAACTTACTCTTGCTTCTTTTTGGTGCCAAAGAAAACAGGGGACCTTCAACTGATCATAGATTTAAGCAGCCTGAATTTATTTGTAAAGAAGTCAAAGTTCTACATGGTTACAGTACAGTCCATTCTGCTGCTACTATGCAAGGACGATTGGATGTGCTCTATAGATCTCCAGGACTCGTACTATCATATCAAAATCAACAGGTACTCCAGGAGACACCTGCACTTCTGGCTGGCAGTCAATCATTACCAATTCAGAGTACTGCCATTCAGACTCACCACCAACCCCTGGGTGTTCAACAAATGTATGGCAGTGTTTGCAGCCTGGTTCAACTGCAAGGATTCCTGATGTTTCCATACTTAGACGATTGGCTCCTCACGGCACCCACAAGGCATCAACTACTTTGCGCCATCCAATTTCTGCCACAGCTCTTGCCTGGGAATTACAGTGAATTTGGCAAAGTCAAAGATGTCCCCTGTACAGGACATAGAGTTTATATGGACACAATTAAACACAGCCACGCAAATAGCTGCCCTGCTTCTGCAACAAGTAATATCACTGAGACAACAGGTACAACTGTTACTGGATACCTTGAATCAACTGGCTCACCTGGTTCTGAAGGCCCTAGGATCCATGTCAGCTGCCATTCTTCTGGTACCATTTGCAAGATTTTTCATGAGTTCTCCAATGGACTATAGAGATCAAGTGGTCTATTCTGTATCACCCATTGCCGGCCCCATCAGATTAACTGTGATCTGCAAGCATCATCTATAGCAGTGAATGCTTACAAATGACCTCTACCTTGGCAGACCTTTTACTGTTCCCCACCTATAACTACACTGACAATGGATACTTCTCTGTTGGGGTGGGACAGCATTATCAGGGAAGATTGGTCCAAGGTATGTGGTCCATGAGAGAGACAAAATTGCACATAAATGACCTGGTGATGAGGGCAGTTTTTCTTTTTTTGCAAGCCTTTCACGACTGCCTCCCTCTCAGAACAATTGCAATTCTAACAGATAGCATGTCAGTTGTTTGGTATATCAACAAGCAGGGGAACCCAATCATACCAGTTGTGCAGGAATGCCATGAAGGTTTGGTAATGGGCGATCTCTTCAAACCACTTTCTCATTGCAATGCAAATTCCAAGAGAATCCAACATTCTGGTGGACAGACTGAGCAGATCTATCTTGAGTCCACACAAGTAGTTACTGAATTAATCAGTAGCGAATCAGATATTCAGCTTCTGGGGACAACCTTACTGCAACCTCTTTGTCTCTCCACTGAACAACAAGTGCAGCAGATACTTTGCTATGATTCCCCCCTTGCAGTCTCACAGCAAGTATCCTCCATGGGTACTGGAGCCCAGGCAGGATCTGATTTCCCATCCGTCGGAACTTCAGAACCCCAGTCTCAGATCCTTAAGACTAACCGCATGGTTTCTGCACTTCCAGTGATTCTATGAAAGCCCAGGCTAATCTCCCCAGTTCGAGAGATTATGCTTGCTTCTCAGAGGCCTTCTACCAAAAAAGTTTACAAAAGAAAATGGAAGAGATTTTCCATCTGGGCATTGGAACAGAATTTATTTATTTATTTATTTATTTAACATTTGTGTACTGGGAAAGTCTGACGTGGAATGAGCCAATTTTCATGAGAGGCCTGGGGAGAAATGCTCCAGACACATCTTTGTAACATGGGAGGAAACCGGAACACCTAGAGGAAACCCAGACAAATGCAGGGAGGACATGCAGATTCCGCACAGAAGGCACCCCAGCTGACAGTCGAACCAGAGAACCTCTTGCTGCAAGGCAACAGCGCAAACCGCTGTACCACTGTGCCACCAGAATATTGACCTTTTTTCTGCCTATGTTTTAGATATTCTTATGTTTCTAAGGTCACATTTTCAACATGGGGTTAGTTTTTCCACCATAAATTTGCAAAATCTTCAAAAACTATTTTCCTAGCCACCACTGCTTCAGCAAAAAGAGTATCGGAACTGCAAGCTGTATCTTCCCAGCCACCTTATTAATCCTTATTAATCCTTCTTTTATGCCCAAAGTTGCTACAGATACAAATATTAACCAAGTCATTCATCTGCTTGTATTCTTTCCAGATCATTCCAATAAGGGTGAATATATGTTGCATTTACTGGATGTGCATAGTCAGTTATGTTGCTATCTGCATAGGATGAAACCGCATAGCAAATCTGAGTAATTGTTCATCACTTTTTCACAAAATAGACTAGGTCAGGCTATATCCAAAGTTACCATAGCCAAATGGATTACTGATTTTATTTCTACTATCTACTCTTTGTATTGCATGCAGCTTCCCCTTCCCCCTAGAGCACATTCCACCAGATCCATGTTTACCTCACCTGCCTTTTTGACTAAAACCCCTATTGGCAAAATTTGTGCAGCAGCAACTTGGTCCAGGTCTCATACGTTTGTCTCTCATTATAAGTTGGACATTATTTCTAGGAGCAAACCATCCTTTGGCTCCACAGTGCTTAGGCATAGCCTTCCTTGACAGCCACCCAGAGTTTATGTAGCTGGGGACTCTGACCCAGTAGTGAGGCAGAATGAAATGGACAACATCAGATTAGAAGTTATGTACTTAGCATAACTTGGCATCTGTGTTGCCCAATTTCATTCTGCTTCACGTTCCACCTGGCCATCCCTCAGCCTAAACAGCTGAGAGTGATTGAGAGGATATGGGAATCCAGAAATTCCTAGTTTGAGCTCCATTGTGGTCACATATTTTCATCCCATTGGTATAGATCTGGATTACTATTAATAGAGCAGCAAACTCAATCTGAGAATTTAGAGGAGGAGTTGGTTATTATGGGAAAGGGAGGAGCTTGAGGCTCAGATTGTAGGTCTTGAGAAGTGGCCGTGTTGGATCCCAGATTGGATTAGTAGACCCAGTAGTGAAGCAGAATGAAATTGGATAGCACAGATGCCAAGTTTTGTTAAGTACATAGCTTGTATTTTTATCATTAAATGTTTTATAGAAATACTAAGAACAAAAAATGTTTTACTTATAGTTATTATTTCCACTTTTAATGTCCTTCTAAACATTAATGATAGAAAGATGGGTATATGCTTTACAGTCCACCCACAAGTTTAACAAAGTCAGCAAAAGTCCAATGCTTTTCTACCACTTTTTCTTGCAAAACCATATTTCACAAATCTAAGATGCTTTATTGTTTTCCACCTGTTCAATAATTTCAGAGTTGCTGGTGGTCTTCCTGTTCATCTCCATATCCTAACACCAGAGTCTGGTTGAAGTCCAAGGTACTGACGATTCTTCAAGTCAACTCCTGTGCTTGTTTCTGTCTCTCAAACATTTTCCTTTGGCTCATTAGAAAAGGTTTTATTGGCAAAGTCTCTGTATGAACCTTATGGTCTAAAGAATGACAAGCAGAGTCCCCTTGTGCTTGCTGACTCAGTTTTTTGCTGGATTTTTTTTGTTTCCTCCTTAGCCTGTTCTGTATCAAAAATGTATTTGATCATCCAGGAAAAAAAAACACTATGAAGACAGCTGGATAGAGCAGCTTGAATCTCACACCTGCCTCTCAATATTCACTGATTGCAGGGATAAGTTTGCTTCTCTACTGTCTGGTGTACAGTAAATAATCATTTTCTACAAACACTCTTCTGTTTTTTACTTTGCCCTGCTGCCACAATTTTATCAAGACAACTCTTTCTGCTGGTACAATTGCATCTTTACTAATGTAGGTATTGGCTGCTTTCTCATGGCCAGGTTTGGAACATATAGTCATGCCATTTTAGTTAAGAAATTCTGCTGTGGAACTCCAGCCTAGTTGCTTATTTTGCTTTCATAAAATCAATACCATCCGTTCCTTTTAGTTTCTCTGGTACAGCAGAAAAATCTCAGGTTTACTCTGTGTGCTCTTTCTTCTAACTCTACTATTTTTAAATATTTCTTTTTGAGAAACCTCATATTCAGACAACTTTTTCTTTATGCCAGCCTCTGATTTTTGCAGTTTTATCAGCTAATCTGAATTGCTAGTTAAAGCTTCTTCTATTTTTTTCCAGCCTTTTTGTGGTTTGAATTGATATATTCCTTCAGTGTTTCAGTTAATCACCTCTTGAGTACATTTGATTTATTTTTTCCTCTAAATTACTGGAAGCCATCTCTTGAACCAAAGATGAAGCTTGAACTGCTTTTTTGTTGAACAGCTGTAGAATCTTTCCCAGATAGTGTTTTCTCTTCACCTTTTCTGGTTGATTTTCTTTCAGGTTTTCCAAATTTCTTCTTTTCTGACATCCAGGCAGCGTATTTACTAGCCAGTAATTGAATTTTCGATTAAAATATTCAATGGCACTCATTTTTCTTTGTTTCTGTGTTCACACTGGGGGAAATGAAGTTATGCTGTTGGTCAGTGTGCAGCCATCTTGGAAGTCAATTTAGTGCCAGATTTGAACATAAACTCACTAAAAACACCAGTTTTTGAGTAAGGGAATGTTTTAAAGTAGACTCCAAATTAATAAAACAGGAACGCAATCTGAAAGAATTGTAATTATAATTCTGGTATGTGTGCTTTTATCCCTTGAGGGATTTCTGTGGGAATAAAGACGTATTCAGTTTTAGGCAAAAATTTATGAACTTTAGAGAGAAGTGTCATAAGATATTATTTTCACAGAATAAAATAGCAGGTTTTTTTAGACCTAATGTTTCTTTAAATCAAATGACACAACACTGTTAGATTTCTTTATGGTAATCAAAGCCACAAAAGCACCAAAGAGGCCGGTAATTCAAAAAATGCACCAATACTCGGTGGATCAAACAGCACTATTTATACATTTATTTTATAAACTTTATAAAAATTATATTATAAACTTTATACAAATTTATTTTATAAATAGTGCTCTCTGATTCACCGAGTATTGGTCCATTTTTTGAATTACTGTCATCTTTGCTACTTTTGTGGCTTTGGTTGCTAGTTTTTATTGAGGGCACCTTTTCCTCCACCTGTATTTTTTTTTGGTTGTTACTTCTCTTGGTAACTGAAGACATTTTGATTGATGTAAGAGAATAAATAAATTCATGGCTGTGTCCCACTATTAATGTGTGTAAAAATTAAAGGGATTTTTTTTTTCCCAAAAAAATTGCATCATTTGTTTTATGGGATTTTCAAGATATATCATGTGTCATTGCTAAGTAGAGTACAAAGCAGATCTGCAGTTAGCTAAATTTAATGACATGGTTATAGACTGTGATGAAAATGTCCAGATCAGGTCACAGTATGTTTTCTCTATTCCTGCCAGACTGACTAATACAATAACTGTATGCATGGAACTCAGTAGTTTTATATCCCCATCCTCACTTCCTCTCATTCTTCTCTGACATTTGCCTTAAGACGACTTCTGCCTACCTAATTTCTATTTCTGTATTTCTTCTGATATAATTTCTGCCGTTATCACTTCTGTTTTTTCTTTTCTCCTCCCTCTCTTCTGCATCTCATTAATGTTCTAAAAAAGTATTTTTTTACTTAATCATAACTCAACAAATGTCAGTCAAATTGTCAGTTTCCTAATTTCCCACTGATATGTAAACCTTGCATATTATGTTACTCTACGTTGTATATCTATGCCTCCGTATGTTAATCTACATTTATAAATATAATTAAAAGCTTTCTTCAGGATTAACTCACACTGTTTCTTATGTTGGAGATTTACTTCCTAGGCCTGCACTGAAAAGGGGGTATTTGCATATACCCATTCTGAATATCCCAGTAAACAAATACTAAGTAATAAATAAATAAATACATTAAAATCAGTCTGGTGATCAGTTATTAATATACAGATGCTTGGCGTTAGCACAGAAGTGGCAATGTATCCATACTATCTCAGGATCAAACAAAGATAACAAATGACAACAACAAAATAGGGTATCTAACAGTCCATGGACCACAAAATACACTGACCACCACTGAAAAAAATGGCTTTATTCAACTTAATTAAGCGCGTTCATTCATACTAATGATGACTTCATCAGAATCTATTAAATAACATCAGGGAAAGACCTATATACCCAATCCCAAACCTTAATTAAAGGCAATTAAGCAAAACCATAATGGAATACAGAATTTAAAGGGACAGAATCATTTACAATAAAAATCATTAAAAGACATTAAAAAACAAATGCATATACCAGACGTATGCACATACACAAAAAATACAAACCATTTAGTTCTGGCTTCCTACCTTCAGCAAACACTATGCATCCCTATATCGAAGATTAAAAAAAACATAAGACTAAATGTGCCATAACAATATAGTCAGAATGTATTACCATTCTGCTGGGCCAGCATGTTTGTCTTGTACTCATTTCTAGTGTAAAATGTGGAATTATTACTAAAGAGTAAAATGCAGTTTAACATGGAGCGTTACTTTTTGCTGTTTCCTGATTATGTTCAACTGTTGTTAGAGTGTAAGTAAACTATAACTGGTATCTTAGAGGCAAGGAATGTTGGAGAATGATTTTAGGATTAACAAGAAGCCTGGAAGATTTGTGGTTCACACCATGATTACACTTAGTGGGTGTTGCACTACATCTCTTACTGTTCCATTTTTTCTGCTTAAGGAAATGCGCAACAAATAGGTCTGTATGAAGTAGCTGTGCTTCAGAACTGTATAGTCTTAATAAACAATTATACAGTTTTGAAAAGTAAATTCCTGTAAGATTTCTTTCTGGTAACTAGAGGTACATTTTAAATATTGTGTTTTTCATGTTCATGCACTGTGTGTAGTTTTGAGTGTGTTTTAACTGATTTAGCATTTTTTTGTTGCTAAAAGACTTAACATTTTCCATCTGTGTTCACATGATTTTATTTCCCATGTACTCCAGTTTACTCCCACATCCTAAAGATGAGTTCTAAGTGAAATGATGTTCCTCTAAGTTGCCAATAAGGTTATGTGCTGTGTTTGAATGAAGTCTGTCGGTATTCTGCAATAAAATGAAGTCTGTGGGCATTCTGCAATAGAATGAAGTCTGTGGGCATTCTGCAATAGATCGGCACCCTGTTTTGCATTAGTTTCACTGCCTTGTACTGTTTGAATGCCTGGATAGTCTCCACTTGTCCAGTGATCCTGAATTGGATTAAGTGGTTATCAGAGAATAAATGAATGAATGAATGAATAAATGATGCAGTAGTGACTTTTATCTGAATCCTGTAGTATTCATTTTTGTAAACTGAAATTTTGTTATTTGTAAAAGTTCATGCCAGCAAAGAATCAAAAGAGAAATGCAGACATGGTGACGAAATATTTAAGGGCATTGGAATACATGCTGTAGTGAAAATGTGCTAAAATACCATCAGTTCTCCTAAAGATGAGAAATAAATTTATTAAACAAGATATTATCAATTGCTTTGCAGATTAAATAGCTGTCAGTATTTTATACTGAATAACATAGAACTGGTTTTGTGTATAAAACCAATGAATAACTATTTGTGAATGTCTAGATGCAAGAACTTCATTGTTGTTTTGATTACTATACTATTGAAGTACTTCTGTTTAAAATTCACAGTCCATTTGTATATTAATTATTTGTAACTGCATACTTCTACTTTGGTTTGCAGGTCAGATATTATGATGGAGTTGAAGCTTTGGTTCCCAGGGAGAGAGCTTATTGGATTTCAGCTGAGAAATTTGAACGAGATGTAGCCTATATTTTGGAATGTGAGGCTCGTTGGGTTGGTGAGGCTGTCATTGCAAGAGATGATGAAACTGGAACATACCATTTAGGTAAGGGGTACTTTTTCATAAATAGTAACCTAATCAAGCAGTTGATGTACACAGGCAAACATGCAAGAAAGATACATGGTCTGTTGCTTATTTAGAAACATACGGCAAGAGCTATTAACTAAAAAATGTCTGTACCAGTTCTACATTTTGCATTTTAAGAAAAGTACTTATTGCTGTCACCCATTAAGCACTGAAGAACTGTTTTTCTTCCATGATAGTATCTAATAATTTGCATATTGCCTTTTTGTAAGCATTTAGATATATTCTTGGCCTCTTGCTCTGCTATACTATAGCTTGAGGAATTATTTAACTTTTTTTTCTGAGTAAGTAGGTATGTATTCATGTACCTGTCTGCCCGATTATCTATCTGTCTGTCTATCCATCTCTTTATATATATATATATATATATATATATATATATATATATATATATATATATATATGTGTGTGTGTGTAACTCCAAAAAGACGGAAATAACCACAATATGTAAACGTTTGTTTGGATATGTGCTGATCTTGGAAGACTGGGTTTGGATGTGGAAATGATTAATGATACACCAACACTAGCTGTGATTTATGTTGACAGGGATATATCTCTTTTCTGACTTGGTATATTTAAGTCTAAGGGCTTCTCCCCTGCATAAAACACTTATTTTATTTTGCATTGTGTGTGTTTTGGTTGTTTCTGTATTTGTTCTATAGGTGTTTTGTGCATTTCTTTTTATTTTTTTAAGTTCAGTATTTGTAGTATTTGATATTTACTTACATAATCAGATGTAGGTAGCATCCATCTGTGAAGAATAACAAAGTGACCTTAAAGTAGTACTAATGAGAAGCAATGTGCGATACAGATATGATGCAGCATTCTTCAAGACAGTCAAATTCAACAGACTTAGATTTGATTGTCCAAGCGCTTCATGGGCTATGCCTTCCTTCAGAGAGCACTAAAATGAATGTCACTCCCCCCTGGGGTAGGCATTCCCAATCACTTCCTGCCAGTGCATCAGACACTGGAGTCGCTAATTTAACCCAGGCTGCCTCGGCCCATATTTAGGGCTCTGGCCAGAAGGGCTCGTGCTCTTCTTCCAAAAGATGGAAAATGTTTGAACATAACAAAGACATACAGTGCAATTTCTGTAGTAAAACTGGACTGCAAAGTAATAATTAAAGCACAAGTGAGGCAGATGGAAAATGCCTGCCCTAAATACTTTATTTTACTTCTGCTGTGTTCATGAGAAACAGGAAATTAACTTATTACTGGAGATATCTGTTATATCTATTACAAAAGGCAGCACACTTTTGGGGACATTGGTAGCAGTACCTTACTGCTTGTTGTGAAGTGCCTTTAACAAAGATCTTTTTTTTTACTGTGACATCTGTAGCTTTTCAATGGGGACTGAGTAAGGCTGCCAGATCTCCCCACTGTTATTTACTTTACCAACAGAGCCATTAGGAAGTCGAATCAGGAAGACTTTGGGTAGATTTCCTGCTGGACATGGACAGGAGTACGTTGCTGAATTTCCTTTGGTGATGATTACTTTATGTTTTATCTGATGTTTACAAATTCCATCCAACAACAGTTGAGGTATTTGTGCACTCTGTGTAAGTCCTCAAGGCCCATCAGACTACGTCTGTACTACTGCTTATCAGGTAAGGATGGAATCCAGCACTAGAAAATTCCAATGATACTCTCCCTTCAAGTATCAAAGCTTGTGTTTGCATATCACTGGGGAAATACCATGGGTTAGGACTAGGAGCACTTGACCTGGAACTTGAGAGGCATGGAGCAGAACATGCAAATATGATGCAATTTTTTGACTGCATAAGTTAAGCCCATAAGAAATAAGTTACTTTTTACAGAGATAGTCTTAAGCCAGTGTCTAGTGTATATTTCCACAATATATAAGTGTGAACTGAGAAAATCAAACCCAAGACTAGAGGATGAAGTTTATTAGCTGTTCATCCCTTAAACTTATGTGTATATCACCAGAATTAACTTTTCTTTAAAAGTTTGCCACTGCTAAAGTGGTATACATGATCCTTTCTCAGTTGTTTAATTTCACATCTGTCACCTTTGCTCAAATGGTCAGTGGATTGAAAAATTGCAAGGCATCACCTCTGTGTTTCTGTGCTGCAGTGAGATAAAGCCCTGATTACAGTTCAGCCAGCCTGAATTTCAGTGGTAAACCTGGGTACTGAAGAAGCCATCTTGGGTGGAATCAAAATTAGTGACCAGTACTGGTCGTCTTTTCCCAAGATGATGATGTGGTTCATGTTCTGCTGTTTATGCCTAATGTGGTGGATTGCCAGGTGTCAGAGTCAGCAGGACTCTAACCAGGAATTTAGATGTACAAGAACACTTCTTTACACTTTGCCCAGAATTGCTAACAAAATGCATCTCTGATCAGTAGAGAAGGAAGAGAGTTGAGGCACATTAAGAATCTTAAATCAGCTGTGGGTGATGGTTCAGTGGCTCCTGGCTGTAGGGTTGCCACCTTTTCAAATAGCCAAAGTGGGACATTTTCGGGACAAACATCAGATTTTACAGGCCGACACATACCCACGGTCAGTACAAAGGATAGAACTTAACTTTTTTGCCTAAATAATAGCTTATTCTTGTAGCATTTTAGTTGCTTATTCTGTTTCTTATAACATTTAGGTATTTTAGATACAGAATAACTGTTTTATGCAATTATTACATACAATATAGGACATAATAATGTCCTAAATCTTAGGACATTTGCCATTTTTAATATTTTTTGTCAGGACACAACTGCCCAAAGAGGGATTGTCCCTCGCAAAGTGGGACAGGTGGCAACCCTACCTGGCTGTTCCCCTCCCCCACATACCTTAAATTCTTTAAGGGACTAATTGCAGCTTTTTGCTTCTATTCATCTGGACAGTGTTGTTCACCAAGATTTAAATATGTTGGTTTGTGTATACTTAATTTAGAAAGCTTGCAATCCAAAGCACTAGTTTTATTTTTATTTTGTTGCAGTAAAAGTTGATTTCTCTAAGAGCTTCATGTATTTACATATTTTTTTACCTTATATGTATTGGTCTGAATAAAGGGGATCACAGGATTCCCACTTTAATATGGAAAGTAGTGCCTGCAGATTTAGACCAATAGAATGAGCCATGTCCCTTTAAAATCTAAGGTGGCACAACTAGAAGAGTTAGCCATGAAGGAAGGAGGCTGTCTCTTCTGTTATTAGGAAGGCTTTGTGGAGGTGACATTTTTGGAGCATGCATTCTTCTGCTTCTTGAATGCATTACCTTGGAAAATCTATAGGGAAAATGCAGTGTTGTGAATTCCCTGGAAGAAGGATGGATCCTTTTGGAGGAAGCCATTCAGATTTTAGGGTTGAGTCCATTGTAGCAAAGTTACATTAGTAGAAGGATTATTATTACATTTGCTCGATGGCAGAAGGAGACAATAACCTATGTAGCCAGTCTTTTAATTAAACGTAACATTCTGCTGCCCCACCATGCCTCCTTTCTCCTCTCACCCTTTAGCGACCTGTTGCATGCCTTGTTGAAAGCCTCCACAATTTCTGTTTCTGTCTTCCAGACATGAATTTAAGCACCCATATTTTGGCCCCATCTCCTGGGTTCCAAGGAGAATAGCTCCTCAGCTTCTGTAGTGTCTAGTCATACCAGTTTTCCTCCATTCCTCATTCATTCTCATGGTTCTCTTTTCTGCTTCCAAAGACTTGATGTCCCTTTCTTTGTATGGTCTCTAGGACTGCACATAGTATTTAAGTGGTGGCCTGACCAAGCCTGGTACATTGGGAGCATTACGTCTTTGATTCACTTTAAGGATACACCCCAGATTATTTTTGCTGCTGTTGCTGCCATCTCAGCCTGCTTTTAGTGGTCCTGTTCAGGTATGATTAACACCCCATTACCTTGTCCATGATCTGTGGCTATCAGTTGCACTCCTACAGGAGGTGCTTCACACCAGGGTTGTTGTTGTCTCAGTGAAGTACTTTGTGTTTGTCTACACTAAAACTCACATACTGTCTTTCTGGCCATGTGATCACCATTTCCAGGTCCTTCCTTAAACCATTCCCCAACTGCCACTTATCCAGCTGTTCTCAGAACAGACAAAGGTGCAAACCCAGTTGATGCAAGGGTCACATCTCACCTTTTAGGACAGAAATGTTGGAGGGTCATGTCATCCAAATCTGTTATGTAATGGGAGTCAAACCTAATAGCGGAGTGATTCAGTGACCTGTAGGGACCAAGGAAGTTGTGGATTTCTATAAAGTAAGAAATGCATCAGCATTTTAGTTTCACCAAAGAATCAGATAGGGAGATCTGTGAGGGATTTATTGCTGTGGTAAATAAATCATTAGGCAGATTCACCAAGATTTGGCTAGCATAAGAACTTGTTTTGTTGGAGGAAGAAGGACATATGGAGGAATTGTGAACAAAGATATAGGTTTTTTTTTTAAATTCTTCTTCCGTTTATACATTCATCAGTACATTTTACTGAATTATTGACAATGGATACGTTAATTATTTGTGACTATGCTGTTGTAATATGTGCCTGTTGACACTGTGGAGACATAAACTATCAAATGGATCATGTACTGGGAGTATGAAAGAGAGGAGGAATTAATGGAGCCTGATAAGAGGTATTCTGTTGGCAGAATTATCTTTTGATGTTTTTTCTGGGCATGTTATCCTCTCAGCAGAGATATAAGATACTGTATATATTTTACTCAGGAAATGTGAGAACTGGTGCTGTGGATTCTAATGAGTTTTTCCATAACTTTTGGAACTGTTCATAAAATAATTCATAATGGAAGTGGTCATTAAACCACTGTGGGTATCTAAAACAGACATAAATATGAAAGGATTTATCCTC
This sequence comes from Protopterus annectens, assembly GCF_019279795.1. Taxonomy (NCBI): domain Eukaryota; kingdom Metazoa; phylum Chordata; order Ceratodontiformes; family Protopteridae; genus Protopterus; species Protopterus annectens. The sequence continues at coordinate 142,506,827 of NC_056735.1, forward strand.
TAGAGAGGATGGATATTATGAAATCAAGACATGAACGTGGCAAGTCATTTTTAACAGTGCTGCTTAGTGATACACACTGCAACATAAGTAAAGAAGGGCATAGATGGAAAACAAGTGAGTTATATCTCTTTTGCCTATCACTCTAGTATTAAGCATGGGGAAGTACACATTGCATGGTTATGAATCTTAATTGCTCATTTTGTGTTTGCCTCAACAAGATTGCTTGATGCTGTTTTGCCTGGTGTTTTGGTTGCTCACTATATGATGTATGAATGTGAATGCTTATTAGTATTTAATACATAGTCTGAAACTACATCATATTGGAGAAAATACGGGACAATTTTGCATTCTTTTCATTGTTAGTTGCTTCTCTAAGATTCAGTGACCTTTTTGACGATAATAAAGTAAGGGGGGTGTTGGTCTGAAGCCACCATGTGGATGTGCAAACGTTTTGCCCCCCCCCCAGAAACATTTGATTCTATTAGTGGGTTTGTGTATTTGCTACAAACTGCTCACACTTGAGCACTTAACTTTAATAAAGTTGTGTGCCTAAGGGCACAATTATGGGCAGTAAAGTTCATGACGGATGGATTTGAGGGTTTAGGTTTACAGTTTCAATTGCAGAATAAAACTACATTCAATAGGAAGGTTCTAATATAAAAAAGCTGACTTTCTGAAAGACACTGTGCCACATGGACAAAAAAAAAAAATGCCAGAAATTCAGAAAGGCAAAAAACTCAGTTTTACTTATTTTTTTGCACAGGGGAAGCCCACCGCACATCCCAACTTATATATACCAATTCTACAGTCGTACCAACCCGAGAAGGGAGAAATCTCCCAAAGCAAGTAAATCATAGCTGGCACACATTTAGAAATGGCACTGGCAATAATTTCCAATGCAAAATACTGCTCAGACTGATGCAGTTCATTTTTTTTCTTTTTGCTATTGACAATCATGCAATTTCATGTCATGCATGTGTAGGGGTCCCCAACAAAATGAGTAGATGTTGACAAATGACTCAAAATGCATGAAATAGTTGCCATTTCACAAAAATTAATATTTAAAAGTGACAAGACTCTTAAATGAATGTTTAAGGACTACATCAGCAATATAAATTAATGCTATCAATAATATTGGATGTTTTACTGCAAAGGCTGCAGCTATTTTAAGGTTTTTAAAGGGAAGGGTTTTGCAAACAATAACACAAGATTGTAACTGGGGAGCATGATGTGTGGCTAAACTATTAAAATCAGTGTTTATGAACATTAATATCAAGTAATTAAATTAAATTTAAATGATAGCAAAATTAGATTCTCATTTTTCCAGCTGATAGTATTGGTCATTTTCTCTAATTAAAGCAGCTCGATGTGAAAATACTCGCTGTGGTCTGAAAATGTTTATATATGAAACCTTCTTCATTCCTTCTTTACCTCTATGTTCTAGTGGTGCTTCTGTATTTTCCCTCTTTCACAAGAACTTTTAGTAGTTGAAAATCACTTGTAGGCAAAACGTGAGTTTAATTTTTAAACTTGCCTGGAGATTTCAATTTAGCGTTACATGTATTATTTGAATGAGTTTTGCAATACAGCCAAGGAGTTTAAAAGACACAACATAATAAATGAGGCATTAGAAAACAATCTGCTAGCAAATGTAATGCAGAATAATTATTATTGCGTTATACACCACAACTTAGACCCCCAGTTGGCTATATTTTAAATGAATATCTAATGTTCCATACACTTCATTTCTTCTGCTTATACATTGCTTTCCTAAATTGCCTCTCTTATTTTTATAACATTCAGTTTTGAGAAAAGACACAAGATGAGATTTGCTCTTCATTTCAATGTACAGGATGTTCTTAATTTTCATTTTTTTAGATCTCTTTATATATATCTTTCCTCTCTCACCCCTACCTGGCTGCTATGCGCCCTGCTCCGGAGCTTGTCCTTCACCTTCTGTTCCTATACCTCCCTGTACTAGTTCACCTGAATCTACCCAGTTGGATGCCTAGAAACTTAGCCAAACACTAGGAATTTACCTATCAACTCCCTGGGAGAACATTCCTTGATAAGAGACAGTGAAACCTTCTGTTCCTGTACCTCCATGTACTAGTTCACCTGAATCTACCCAGTTGGATGCCTAGAAACTTAGCCAAACACTAGGAATTTACCTATCAACTCCCTGGGAGAAGATTCCTTGATAAGAGACAGTGAAACCTTCTGTTCCTGTACCTCCCTGTACTAGTTCACCTGAATCTACCCAGTTGGACGCCTAGAAACTTAGCCAAACACTAGGAATTTACCTACCAACTCCCTGGGAGAACATTCCTTGATAAGAGACAGTGAAACCTTCTGTTCCTGTACCTCCCTGTACTAGTTCACCTGAATCTACCCAGTTGGACACCTAGAAACTTAGCCAAATACTAGGAATTTACCTACCAACTCCTTGGGAGAACATTCCTTGATAAGAGACAGTGAAAGTATGTGTTGTTATGGCTTATAAACAACTGTATGAAAAATAACTTGTTATAGATATTGCTAGGTAGGCAAGCCTCTCTGTTAGGTTAGCCAGCAGCCAACCCCCCCCCCCCAAGTTTTCTCTCTAAATAAACTGGACCTTCAGCTCATACCATCTTTATACCTAAGTAGTTTTACCTCCCCCTCTCCCTGGCCTGACATTCCCTTTAGGAGACCTACTTAACTGTAGTAAAGGGACTGACCACTAGGAGGCACCTCTATTTCAGCTTCCGAATATTTATCTTTCCTCACTTGCTTATCCATATCTCTCTAACTCCTTTTCCAGTTTTCCTATGACTGTCCATTTTACTATATCTCCCCTTGACCTAAAGAATCTTTAATTACACTCTACTCCCCATACACACCTACTTCTGCCAGCCTCTTAACAGTTCTCCATAATCTGTTACTTTCAGACTTACCTGCATTTTTCATTCCTCACTGATTGTCACCCTTGACAATCCACTCTCATGTCTCGGTGTCTCTTCCTGCTCCGTTTGCCCTGCGGGCTCACTCCGCTTCCCTACCCTGCCCCCAATTCCCACCCGCCCCTAGTGCTCCTACATTTATTCCTCTATAGCCACACCCACATCACATTCACACCAGTTGGACTGTTCCCATAAGTATCACCCACAAACACCACCACCTGATCCCACCCTCTTTTACCTCACCTCTTAACCCTCCTTGCAACAGCACCCTACCTATTTAATAATTCTCTTAACCTGCTTAAAGCACTCTGCCACTTACTTTTTCCCCACTTCCCAAACAAATATAATGTCTAAAACAACTATCCCATACCAACTACAAATCTTACTCTTACTCTCTCTCTTACCCTCACTAACTGCTGCCTATCTCTTAACCTCCTACGAACATCCACTATACTCTAAGTTTCTCTTCCCCTCTAAACACACTTCCACACCACCATTAACTATCTATCCAACAATTCTTAACCTCATATCTAAACCTAGCTATCTACTTGCCAAATACCATAGGATAACTCATATTAAGTATATCAACCAGAACACCAAGAAAGTAATTGACTTCTATCATAAGCCTCTCATCCCTAAACACATTATACTCCTACACTTAATACTAAATGGGGATATTCACCCGAACCCAGGCTCAAACGTTACCCTTAACACTCCAACCTGCAACCCAAATAAAACTAATACCCCAACCACCAAACCACCTAACTCACTATCTATAGCTCACCTCAATATACGTAGCATAGGCAATAAAATTGCTCAACTTCATGCCCTTTTAGATGTTGACTTATTTGATATCTTATGCTTATCTGAAACTTGGCTAAAACCTACTGTTAAAGACGATGAAGTCACTCCACCAGGGTACAATATCATTAGACTAGACCGCACAGTCAAAAAGGGAGGAGGAGTAGCAATCCTCTATAAAGCAGAACTTCAGGTTAGTACTTTAAACGTTAACCCACCATCAAACAATAGTGCTGAAATACTTCAGATCAACTCACATAAGTCCCTAAACATTATCTGTATATACCTTCCCCCAGGTAATAACATCACTACACTTAAAAATATCCTTAACTGGCTTTCTATCAATCTCCCACAAGAAACCATAGTACTAGGAGATTTCAATGTAGACTGGATGACCTGTAGTAATATACACCCAACCACCCATATTAACCTTTATGGCTTCTCACAAACTATTAACTCCCCTACTAGAACTAATAGAGCCAACAACAAAGAAAGTACCTTGGACTGGATTCTTACTAATAATCCTCAACAAACATATCAATCAGGAACCCTCACAGATGACCTCAGTGACCATTCACTAACCTATATTATCAGACCAACCTAACTTTCCCCTCTCTCCTATAGAACAATACGCACAAAAAAGCACTTCAACTCAGAACTTTTCCAAACTGAGCTCAAACAATGTAATTGGTCACCGCTAAAATCTCTTCCACTCAATGAAGCCATAGAATACTTCAATACAATATTTCTAGCAATCCTAAATCATCACGCCCCATCACGCTCAGTTAGATATAAAACTAACCCAGCACCCTGGCTTACCAATAATACCAGGCAAAAAATCCTTCTTAGAAATAAATCCTGGGCAAAATGGCGAGCTACTAAAACACCTTCAGATCACCAAACCTTTAAACAGCACAGAAATAATACCAAAAAAGCCATCCTATTAGACAAGAAGAACTTTTACCTTCAAACACAGCAAACCTGCCACAATGCACCACAAAAATTCTGGTCTAGCATTAACAAACTTCTTTACCCAGGTCAATCTATCACACCCAACCCACTAGGCTCTAACCCTGACAATCCCTCGCAAACTGCTAATGCCTTCAATTCTTTCTTCACTGATGCTATCCAAAATCTTGCTAGCCATCTTTCTCCTGATACCTCAAATCTGCCAACTTCTACAACTATCCCTCCTCCACCATTTCACTTACAATCAGTGTCTACTTCCTTCATTTGTTCCCTTCTCCTAAAATTAAAACCTACCAAACCCTCAGCTGATCAACTCCCAGCAGAATTCCTGCAAAAAGGAGCTAAAGCCATAGCCTACCCCATTTCTATTCTGATCAACAGAACCATAAATGAAGGAACTATCCCATCTATTTGGAAAACTTCCCACATCATTCCACTACATAAAGGGAGACACTCCAATGAGTATTCTAACTTCTGTCCTATAGCTTTGCTATCTCCCCTTGCAAAAATAATAGAAAAATGCATCCATAAGCAACTACTTTCACACCTTCTCCATTACAACTTACTTGTCAACTGTCAACATGGTTTCAGACCCTTCCACAGTACCACCACTGCCCTGCTATCCTTCACAGACACCATTAACAAAAATCGTAACAACATTCTTTCCTCTGCTGTCTTCATTGATTTATCTAAAGTCTTTGACATGGTTAATCACCAACTCCTCCTACATGTACTTAAATCCCTCTCATTTGATCCCCAAGCCATGAATTGGTTTAAATCATACCTTGAAAACCGTCAGCAGGCGGTACTTTGACAAAATAAACTATCCAATAACCTTCCTATCTCCCTCGGAGTTCCTCAGGGCTCCATTTTAGGTCCACTCCTTTTTTCCATTTATATTAATGACCTTCAAACAGCTATACCACACACCACCTGCATTCAATATGCAGATGACTCTACTATTATTTGTACAGCCACCTCTGAAACTGAACTTAAATCTGTTACCCAAAAAGCTTTCAATACTGTAGAACAATGGTTTTCAAACCGCTGTCTCCTCCTTAACCCCAAGAAAACTAAATTGTTACTTTTCACTCCAACCCGAAAATCAACTCCCATCCACCTCACACTTTTATCAAATGATGGCACTATCATTTCTCCTAACCCAACTATTAAACTCTTAGGAATAACAATTGACAACAACCTCAACTTTGATACCCACATAAACAATATAATAAAATTAGTGAACAAAAAACTAGGATCCCTTTACAGAATTAAGCCCTTTCTAACTCCAGTAGCTAGGACTGTTACAGCCAGAACCCACTTAATCTCAACCCTATTCTATGCCTCCCCTATATATACTAACCTCAACAAACTGGCTACATCCTATAATAATATTGCTAGGTTTGCCACAGGCTCTCCTTTCAGAACCCATCACTGTCTGAATCTGAAACAACTAGACTGGCTAGAATTTCACAACCAGCTTCAATTTCTACAGCTTCCCATTATCCACAAGGCCCTGTATAAGCCCACCAACACCCCTATACTCTCTACCATCATTACACCTTATAATAACCATAAGAACCTATGATCCTCAAATAAACTGCTGATCAATACTTCAAGATCCAATCACTCAGCAGGTGACTCCCTGTACTCTAACTCTGTAGGAAAGCTATGGAATTTACTACCCACTGAACTCACTACACAAATGTCACTTCCACTCTTTAAAAAAAATCTAAAGCTCTTTCTTAAGACACACTGGCTCTGCTCCTGTACTAATTTCTCCTTTTAAATTATAACTACTCTTATACCTAACAATTTCTACCTTAACAATCTAAATACCATGTTATTATAGATATAATGTATGTATACACAGATATTGTAACTCAAATACAATACCCATTGATTCCTACTACTAGTTCTATCCTTCCAAAGACTAATGTATCCTGTATATATTAAAAAAAATATATATATATTTTTTGTAATAACTGCTTTTTTAGTTCTTTGTAAGTTTCAACTGCTATTACTTTTTTAAATACATGTATGAATTTTTCTATTCTTTTTATTTTTCAGAGCTTTTCTCCCCGGGCCTCTACTGAAAATGGGCATGTATCCAGCTAGACTAGCCCGGTCAACAAATGTAAAATAAAATAAATATATATATATATATATATATATATATATATATATATATATATATATATATTCTCCTCTAGATTATGAGATTTCCCTACTTTAAAATAAATATTTGCACTGTACTAAATGTTGTTGTGTTATATTGCAGTTGGGAAATCTATAAAACACCTATTATCACTGAAAGTCTGAAACTGCTAGTATATAATGGAGGGACCTTATAGCCACTCAAGTCCCAGCTGTTTGAAATCCAAGCACTTCAAGCCATGGACTGGAGTAGCTGTTTCTGTGTCCACCCTCATGGCTGAGCAACTGCTCAAACTGAAATGTGAGTTCAGGAAAGCAGCTGCTACAGTGGCCAGACACCATTAGGGTCTCATGACAGAGCTGGCAAGTGGGGAAGGGAAATGGGGGGGTCTTTAAGTTTAGGGAGAGAAGGGAGATTTTAGGTTTAGACAGTGACTGGGAGTTAGTGCTAGGTTAGGGTTAGGGAGGGGAATTTAAGTTTAGGAAACAATCAGGAGTTGGCTCAGAGTTATATCCACCTCCCCTCCTATTAGGTTTAGGGTGCGATCAGGAGTACTGTTTAGTGATACTTAGTTTATTGGTAGAGTACAGGAATTGGGATAGTGATAATTAGGGCACTTGCCAACACAAGTGAGTGGCAGCAGGGAGGTTTGTCATCAGCTAATGGTACACAGGCACTTGTAGTAGATTCTATAATGGCATTTTCAAGAAATTCCACATGTAACAGAAATTAAATTTTCAGAATATTTTTGAAAACACAAAATCGTTAATATTTTATATTTCCTGAAAAAGGTATATATTTCCCTTACTACATGTTGGATAGTTAGGAGCACAGATAAATGTGGGATTGGTAAACAACTAATTATGACAGAAGCTCATTCTTGTAAAGTGCAGTCCTACTTAAAGCATGGACTATTGAAAACAGTATGGGGCATCAGAGTTAAGACAATAAACTGCCTAAAGAGTATGATTGGTTTTCTCAAGCATTGTTTTCAACAGAGTACATAGAGAAAACGAAGTAGAAAATTTAATAAAAATATTCATATGGCTGTACAATTAATCTATTAGGAATAATCCATGAATTTAAGCCGACTATAAAGTAGTGGTCAGCAAACGTAGAGAGAGACAAACATTTTTTTTTGTGATAAACGATATTCCTGTAGATAAGCATATGATGGCATTAAGTATTCTTGTGAGTTTTATCACATATAGGCTACTTCAGAACTTGATTCGGACAGTGAAGCTTAAAGATAAAAACTATATGCTAATCACTCTAAACCCAAACAGATGAAAACTGTGGAAAAAAACTGTGAAGTGAACTGTGACTTTGGTGCAAAATATATTAAAAGCACTATTAGAGAGACTTGTTAGTGGTATTCCAAAGGAAGCTTGTCAGAGAAAGCTGTTATCTGAACTGAATTAAGTGCTTCCAAGAACATTCATAATAGCTCTGAATATGAAAAGGGGAGACACAGATATGCAACAGATGAAAAAGCAGGAGGCATCTGTTGAAGTATTACATAATGCTGACGTTTGGTTAAATAACCAGAAAGGTATAATACTCTGTTATTGTAATAATAAGAAACATATCCCATGAAATTGTGGGTGCTGTTTATAAACCTTGTGTACCATGGAGTAGAGCTAGTATGCCATAGAATGGCATAGTAGAGCCCCAAATGAGTCATAGAGAGACATTCACAATTGGGTAAGACGTTGCATACATATGATGGGTAGTCATAGTACTCCGTGTAATGAGTACACATGGAAATACCACCCCCCCAACTGCACATGATTCTTGAACAAAGTGCCATCTGTGTACAGGTTGGTCCCAGCAGGTTAACCTATAGGACTCCAACTTCATTTAGAAGGTTTTGCGTTTGTCAGTACAGATATCCCTCTTGCCATGGTTGTTGCTTAGCATGCAGAGTTGAGAAGTATAGACGTATACCACCCCTGCAATAAAAAAATGTACCTGCAGTGATGCAGACAACCCTGCTACTACACATTTATTTATTTATATATTTACTTTGTTTACTGGTAAAGTTTGACTGGGTAATATTCATTTTCATCAGAGGCCCTGGGAGAAAACCTCCATTTGTTTATATTGCATTATACTTAGTTCCAGCTAAACACAAAGTAGTAACATTTCTATTTACATTTATACACAAACAATAGTTACATTTATACATTCTAAAATTTTATAGAGATAGATGTTACTAAAGAGAAAACCCACATGCAGCTTTCTTTGTCCCCACTGTCATGCTGCCGAGCTCCTATCACAGAGAAATCCAGTAGCATCATATCTCCCCTTTACCATATTATGGTAATGACCTTAGCTCCACTGTTATGCTTAATGAGTGAAACTTTTTTATGAATCACTCTTAGATACAGTGGCAGAGCACAGCACACATTGAAACAGAAGCTAAGTAAGATACATATACCTTGCCAAGTGGCATACTCTCAACCTCTTAGAGCAAGAAATCTGGACAAAGCCATACATAATGGAGGGACAAAAGCCCAAAAATAGAAACATTTTAAGTATTGTTCTTACACTCTTAGAAAATTGAGAGACTAACAGAATTTGCATTTGCATAATTATTTTGAATGGTATGAAGTCAGAAACTCAAATGTCTGTCATTATTTCTGACATCGTTTCACAATGTTTTGACAATGATTTGCCAGAAAACCACAGTTTAATGAGATACAGACCTAAAATATGAGGTAAACATCTGAACATTCTGCGAAAATCTAGACAGTTGAGAGGTAGCTTCTTTTGCCCTCATTTATGCTGATTTGTTTATGGCTTATTTGGAGGAGGAATTGATTTATGATGCCTCTCATAACTTGTACGTTAATGAGATTGATATATGGAGACGGTATCTTGATGATTGTTGGCTGGTGTGGAGGTCGGATGAGATCTTTTTGCAGGAGTTTGTTGATTATTTAAATGAGAATAAATGTGGTATAGTGTTTAAGGTTAACTTTAGTAAGACCGAGATTACTTTTTTTGATCTTACTAGTTAGTCGGAATTCTGATAATACTTTGGACACCCAAATATATAGGAAATTCCCCCAGTACAACTCTCTCATGCATGCAACTAGCTTCCACCCACAACATATCATCAGGAACATCCCCAAATCTCAATTTTTGAGGATAAAGAGAATTTGTTCCAGTTCCTCCTCATTTAGCCATTACAAGCAGAATCTAATTCATAGATTTAAGGATAGGGGCTACAGGGCAGGTGACATCAGTAGGGCCAGCCGATTTGCTTCCAATCAGGATAGATCTGGGTTATTGGAATACCATAAACGTTCATCAGACACTAAGACCAAACTTAGATTGGTTACCACTTATGGCAGGAACACCAAATCTTTCATGAATATCATTCATAGACATTGGAATTGTTGGCAGATAATAAATTATCTGATTATTTGGGTGACACGTGCTTTTTCCTTCCATAGGGACTGCACCTTGGGGTCACTGTTTATCCACTATAAGAGAGTGGATTATAGGGAGAATGTTCCATATCAAAGAACATTGACAGGAAATATATTAAGAGGATGTGCCCCTTGTGGTCATTGTTCATATTGTCATCGGGTTAACAAGACAAAAGAATTTACAAGTAAGAACACATCTACAATTTTTAACATTTCTTTTCTGGCCAAGTGTAGTACAAGTTGGGTGATATATTTGGTGACTTGTATGCTCTGCGTTTTATGTGGGGCAAACATCAAGACCTTTGAAACTCAGGATGGGGAACATATGAGTGACATTAGATTTAAAAAGTCTATGAATGCCCTATATAAACACACTTGTAAACATAGTAGTTCAGTATTTAGATTTTCTATCATTGATCACATTATAGGGAAATGTAGGGATAAAGCCGGTTGGCATAATGTTTTGAATATAAAGGAGAAAAAAATGGATCATTAAACTAGGGGGGCTTTTCCCTCCTGGCCTGAATGAACATTTATGAACTAACCAATGGAATTGTTTGTTAGGCTCTGCCTTTTGCTTTATAAGAAGGAGTGTTTGGTTCTGTGCTTGTTTTGTATCTTTGTATTCCACTGAAGAAGGCTGTTTAGCTGAAACCGGTTTGGTTTGGGAGTCGGGGGTTATGTCCCTTCACCCAGTGATATGTTTTTTACACATTAAATTGTGTTAACTATGTTAATACCACACATTTTGTGCTGGCTCTATTTTGTTTTTTGATTTACTTTGAAGTTCTGAGCCATTGCACTTGCCGTACGTGCGGGTCTGTGAGGTTGATAGTTGAGAGGTATGCCAAGTGGCCATTTAGGTCTGTTGCTGTTCCTTGCAGCACTGTGTTACTCTGTTTTGCTGCACCATGCTTCCCTCCATCATTAGTACTGGGCATATAGTACACCACTGTGTATTTTACACACCTGTACGCCTTTAATAAGAGCCAATGTATTGTGTATGCCATCTTTATTGCAGTGATCCTTCTCTATGACTTGGTGCAATATGGATCTATGTCAGAAGGTCAACTTTTCAGAAAGTTGAGCTTCATATGGTTGAGACCATATGATCGATTTTCCAAAAAAGTCAAGCAAGAAAAAAACAATAAAAATCAACGTTTTTGTACCCACACCCCTTGCATATTATATATACCAAATCTGAGATAGCACTACAGTGGGGAAAAGGGTAAATTCCTCGAGCCGCACACTACCGTAATCTCCATGCAAAAGCTTCAGTGTTTTGGAAAGTTGATCATATGGTTTCGATCATATGAAGTTCGACTTTTTGATCTTCTTAAGGGAATCTCCTGCGAAATATGGTACTCTACTAAACATTATATGCAGATTGAATTCACGCAAGTACATACTATGTTTATGAGTAACCTGGCCTAACTTTAAGGTAGCAAAATGATGACATACAGTAATTAACAAAACCTTGAAAATATGAAGTGACACACAGTCTTGAATTAAAAATAAAGATAAACATTTTCATGAAAAGTATACAAAGTTTATTTCTAAACAGGAAAGGAAGTAGTCAGTATTTTCTTTGTTTAATGGTGAAGGAAGCAAATTATTTTTGTCTACTGTAATGGTTTGTTTGTCTTTTCGGCTTTTCATGGTTAGGGGTCACCACAGCGAAACTCCAGTCCGCAGTAGATTTTTGTGGTGCCGAGTTGCCAGCCCAATGCCCAACGTTCAGCGAAGGCACGCCCATTCACGCATGTCTTTCGGAGGCCACCCGACCGTGAGGAGGACATGCTGACTCCACACAGAAGGCATTACCAGCCGAGAATCGAACAGAAGAACCTCTTGCTGTGAGGCAACAATGCTACCACTGTACCACCGTGGCTATAATGGTAAATAAAAAAAAATGGAGATTGATACAGTGGCCACCATATCAGTTACACATGGAAAACTATTTCAGTAATTTGTTTCCAAAAAAATCATTAAAAAACACAGCAGTTAAAATTAAAACAGGGTGAAATGTGGTGTGGCCTGTAGGAGAATGATTAAGTTTCACTTTATCTTGATAGAAAATGGGATTTGTAGGAGCAGTGCATGAGCATTCACTGCAGCAGTTAGTTGGTATCAGAGGGCGGGTGGGTCACAAGGCACAGCACAATTTATAGTCAGAAGGATGTATTAGGGTCGGTCAAGACTGAAACCAAGAGGTGAAGATGAGCACCTGCTGATGGATTCATATAATTTTGTTCTCATATAGGCAGGGGTGAAAGGAGTATAAAGCTCACAGTATGAGCTATTGTTATTCCAAGCAGTATACCCATTGGCCTTCCTAGGGTCGTATCGCATATCAGATATACTGCAGCATAGTCAGAGTAACAGGCCTTTCTGTGTGTGAGGGGCCAGTGATGTTAGAATGGACATAGATAATGATCAGATCCATGGCAGGTAAAGCTAGACAGACCAACAAAGAAAAGGGAAAACTCAGGGCTCTGCTAGATACTGACTGGGATGTAGCAGGTTGGATTTTGAAATATAGCAACATGCATCAGAGCCAGAAGGCAACATTCTATGCCAAAAGGATGGCTCATCTCAGTATATTTTACAGTTCAGGACAGTGATAAGAGACATTAGGAAAGCTTTAGTTAGACAATAGAAAGATAACAGTACATTCATTCATAATTGAGGCAGCATTGTATGTACACACCAAAGGGATATTACAAGAAGAACAGCATTTAGGCTGGTGGCAGTTGACGCATGAAGATAATATGTCAGACTGTGATGGTTCTAATGGATGTCCTCTTTTAAGGATAGCAAAATGTGGCCTCTGAAAATTTGGATATGTTTATCATGCAGGCCAAGAACTTGGCATAAGACATATGGATTCATTGGCTGAAAAGGAGGGGTGAAGTGGAAACACCTGATGAATGTCTTAATTGTTGCATGTTGAGGAATTATCTGACCCAGATGTTATTGTGTGGCATGGGGGGGTGAGGTTGCACACAGCTCCTTGCTATAGCTAAAGGAAGAGATTTAGTACTTGTTGAAGCAGACGGGACAGAAGTGGCCATGGATCAAGTTAATTTGTTGAGGTATTATCCAGAGGCAGATATGGTGGGATCAAAAATAATAAGCAATTGGGAATTCTAATCCTCACATGCAAATGTATCAGATGATTGGTGAGAGGACTTCAAGACAAAATGCAACTATTAAGGTAAAGTCCCCTGACAGAGACCTCCAAAGCAGAAATGCAAGCAACCTCCACCCCCCCAACACAACCCAAATGACACATAGTCCACATACTCAGTGTGCCACTCAACTACAGCCCATAAGGCATAACGTACCCAACACTCTAGTCATAGGTGACTCTATAGTCAGGCACACTGATGTTCCACTCACCAGGCTAAACAAGGAAAAAGTTACTGTCAGCTGCCTGTCAGGTGCCAGGATCCGCCACATAACGCACGCACTGAGGTCACTCCACAACAAGTACAAATATGACTCTGTCATTGTCCATGTTGGTGTGAATGACCTGAGACGTACCTCCCTGGACTACATGAAAAGAGATATGGAGGAGCTCTCTGATCTTGTAGCCCAGGCCGGTATGACCCTAGCCCTGAGTAGCATCCTGCCATCACCCAGAATGACACCACAGTACAAGGACAAAATGATTGACTTTAACAATTGGCTAAGCTTCTGGTGTCATTCTAAGGGAATCCAGTATCTGTCTGCCTGGGATGACATGATCGACAGACCACGCTGCTTTGCCAGAGATGGCCTGCACCTGTTGCTCTTGGGATTCCGGATACTGGCAAAGGCTCTTGCCACCCCTATAGTGCCTTTTTTAGGCAAGGTTCAAATGACAAATTCACCACTGTAACAGGTACAAGCAAGCAAAATCTGAGGGTAATGCTACTCAATGCTAGAAGTCTAAACCTCAAAATGCACTCACTCGAGGCACTCCTTAAAATGGAGAACATTGACATCTGTGCAGTGATAGAGACCTGGTTCAAAGCTCCAGAGAGCACCCCTGCATTACCAGGCTATAATTCATACCACACCTTTCGGCCACCAAACCCGGACCGAAACACTAAAAGTGGAGGCGTGTCCATATTCATTAAGGATATCCACACCTCCAAGCTAGTTGCTCAGCATAATGCATCCGAGATTATCCAAGTTCAACTAACTCTGGGCAAAACCGCAATTCAGATTGTAGCTTGCTACACACCCCCCACCATGCCCCAGGATGCCCACTCCTCTTTTCTTGATACACTGGAAAATATTAAGGTACAACCCAACACAATAATAATGGGTGATTTCAACTACCCTACCATTAACTGGGAAAACTACTCATGTACCAACTCTTTTGCTCAACATTTTCTGGAAATCATCAATTCCAACGCTTTGGATCAACTTATCCATACCCCCACCAGAGGCAACAATATCCTAGACCTGGTCATCACCAACATGGGTGACCGGTGTTCCACACCAAATGTCAGCTTCTCGTTGGTCATATCCGACCACAAGCTAATCACCCTAGACATCCACATCCCGCTCCCACCCCCCATTAGGAAAACAACTGTAAAAAATTTCTCCAAAGCCAACTTCACGCTTCTTAAGACAGAAGTGGCAAACTTCATGACACCCATGCAGATGGACAATAGAGGTACGACTGCTGAATCCTACACAAATGCACTTTATAAGCACTTACACGAATGCATGGATCGTGCTATCCCTAACAGAACCAAGATGCTATCCTCCAAAAAAAGGAAGCCAATCTGCTGGTCTTCTGCCATAAACAAACTCTACAACAGAAGAAAGAAACTGTTGCAAAAAAGAGTAAAATCCCATGATTGGAGGAACTCCCTGGTCAGCCTCAGTAAGAAGCTGTGATCCCTCATAAAATCCTCCAAAGCTAGTTATGAAAACAAAATTGCCACTGATTTCAAAGACAACCACAAAGCATTCTATAGCTATGTTAAAAATCTCAGTGGCAACACTCAGATCTGCTCTGAGTTACAGCACAATGACACTAAATATACAGAACCAACTGATATTGCCAACATCTTGGCAGATAGGTTCAGTGCTAACTTTATCCCCCTCTCACCCCCTAAAGGGCCCATCTTTATACCGGAAGAATGCAAAGTTCCTAATCACAGCTGCACAGGTAAACACTTCACTCTCCAAAGCCAAGAACACAGCATCCATGGGACCTGACAACATCCCAGGCTGCCTTCTACATGAACTACAGAATGAACTGGCACCCCACCTAAGTACCATTTTCAATCATAGCCTCACCTCAGGCTTTGTGCCCATTGAATGGCGCACCGTGACAGTTATCCCACTCCACAAAGAGGGGGCCACAACAGACCCCGGGAACTACCGCCCCATTAGCCTGACGAGCCTCGTCTGCAAGGCCATGGAACATATCATCATGGAACTCATAAACAAAGACATTGGAGATCTCCAAACCCTGGACCCCACACAGTTTGGGTTTGTAAAAGGCAGATCATGTCTCCTAAACCTGATAGACTTCTTTGAAGTAGTCACCAAGGCCATGAATGAGGGTAAGGTGGTTCACACAGCCTATCTAGATCTCGCCAAGGCATTCAACACCATCCCCCACTCTGGAATTATAGATAAACTCACTAAACTAGGTATAAATCCCTATGTCACAAGATGGGTTGCCAACTGGCTTACTGAAAGAACCCACACTGTGAAAGTAGCAGACTCCAAATCAGACTTCAGACCAGTGACAAGTGGAGTACCACAGGGTTCAGTCCTGGGTCCTCTCCTGTTTGGTATCTACTTCTCTGAAGTACAGGCTAACACAGAGGGTCTTTGACTAACTAAATTCGCAGATGACTGCAAACTAGGAGCCATAATTGAAACTCCTAACGATGTGGACATCCTACAAAAAGGCCTCACTGAGACAGATGCCTGGTGTCAAAGACATGGTCTCAAGCTCAATGCCAAAAAGTGCATTGTCATCCCCTTTGGTAAAAATTCTGTATCCATGAACTACCACATAGGCGGTAGTCTACTTAACACTGAAAGTGTGATAAGAGACCTTGGGACACAGGTGGACAGTAGTCTCTCCTTTGATAATCACATCACCAATGTGGTCAGGAAATCCTTCTACCTGGCACACCTCATCACAAAAGGTTTCTCATCCAGAAAAAAAGAGGTCATTGTTCCCCTCTACTCATCACTCATTAGACCCATTATAGAGTACAACGCCCCTTTTGGTATGTACCTCACAAGACATCTACAACAACTGGAAAGGCCACAAAAATACCTCACAAAGAGGATTACTGGCCTCAAACAGATGCCTTACGCAGACCGTCTCAAAAAACTCCAGCTTTACTCCGTCGCATATTGCCTACTCAGAGGTGATCTCTGCCTAACATACAAAGCTATGTCAAACCCAGAGCTGTTGGACATGCTCCACTTAAAGAAATCCCAATCCCTCCGAGCTACACGCTCTAGGGACCTAAACCTTGTCACCACAATAAACAGAACATGCTGGAGGGATAGATTCCTGTCCCAGAGACTTCCCATACTCTGGAACAGACTACCTATCTATGTCAAACAGAGCTCCTCATTAGCACTCTTCAAGAAAAATCTTGATGATTGGATGGGTAATAGGAAATTCACCCCGGGGATCACTTCTGTGGTTCTGCTTGACAGGGGCACAGGAAAATAATTTTCTTGGGTGGCGAAAGCCAGGGTACATTTTTGGCTAGGCTTGTATAGGCCCTAGGGCCAATAGCCTAGTACCTACCTATGAACCTATGAACCTATGAAGTGTATGGAATGGATGATGTTCATCTGTCAAAAAAACAAGTTTATAGCAGTTTATGGGTGCTCTGAGGAATTATGAAGTTTAAGTGGATATATTTGAAGGGAGGGGTGACACGTCACCTTCCTGTGATAGAAGAACATATTCGAAAGGCTAAATTTCAAGGGAAGCCTGGTGAGGGTGCATGGGCTCAGACAACTTGGCCTGAGGCATCCTGACAACCCAGGTGTTAGAAGGCAGGCATAGAGACCACACCTTGAGCTCACATTTTGAAGATACCCTTCAGCCAGTGATGTTTGTTGAGTATTTTAGGTGACTGTCAAGTACTGGGATTGATGTGTTTGATGGCCTAATTCATTCTCCATCCAAGTCTTGCCCTTTTCCCTTTGTGCGCATCTGGACATTGAAAGGTTAGCAGTTGACTAACATTTGATTCAGTGATTGGCACATAATCTAATTCATTTGATTGGTACAATAAATACATGGCAGTATTGCCTTGGTGAAAATAGCAGGTTCTACAGGTCTGTGTGTGTGTGTGTGTAGGTGGGGAATGAGAATGGACTAGTAGGACAGGATGGGAGAAACAAAGACATGAAATGGAGGGTGATGAGAAGAGGCAGCTGGTTAGTGTAGGAACAAAAATAAATGTGGGGTAGGCAGATAGGGCAAGGATTTTCAGATGCTATCCTAGGAAGAACAGATGTGGTACCCTCCCAACCTTCTTTGCTAAAACAAGAAAAGACAGTTGCATCAGGACAGATAGGGTCCTGCTGACCCACAAGATATTCAAGCTAGAGGTGGTGAAAAAAAGTTCAGGTTTTACTGCCAGTTTTTCGGGATTTCACCTTCCCTATCAAAAGATAGGAAATATAGGTTATGGTGTCACAGCCTTAATACTTTGCAGAAGAACAGACTTGAAAGGCTAAATTTAAAGGGAGAACAAGTGGAGTGGACCATAGGCTATGACTGCTTGGCTTTGTGTCATGTTGGCCTTTCCAGTGTCACTAGAAAGGCAAGGAATCCACAAACTAGGGCCTTCATCTCACAAATCCTCTTCAGTCATTGGTTTTGGCAGAGTGGTGCCATGGAATGGCCAAGTTCAAGTACTTAATTTTCAGATCCCTTCAGCCATTGGTGTTGGCTAAGTATATTAGGTGACTGTCAAATTCAACAATTGATATGTTTGATGGACTCATTAGTTTTCCTTCCAAGTTCTGCCCTTTGTGCACATCTGAATATTCAGTGAATGATAGTTGACTGACATTTGATTGAGAGACTGGCTTTGATTGTCACATGGTCCATTTCATTTCATTGCACAATAAATACATTTCTGTGACAATTTTCCTTCATGCAAGTTCGTTATGTGGTCACTGATTAAGTACGTGGATGCTTATTTTCATCCTGTGGTAATGAGAGAAGGTGTTTTATTGAATCAAACTGTTTCCCCAAAAGTTCTGTAGGACTCAGGTCATGCAATTCACAACGAGGGAGCTACTAGAGAGTTAGAAAAATTAGAAAAAATAAAACACTATCATTCCATTTTGATATAGCAAATGGGGTGTACCCTTTCTTCAATGATAAATACAGACAACTCAAATGTGTGTGCGTGCGTGTCTGTGTGCACGTATATGTGTGGATGCATGCATGTGTGTGTGTGTGTGGGGGGGGGGTAGTTACAAGTTAACTATAAACAGAGTTGCTGCTACAAAAATATACTCACTGTCTGGAATGGAAGAGTGAATGGTGATGCTGTCTGGTGGAACTGAGCTTTCAAAACTGAGCAGCAAATATTGCTTGATGTTGATTTAAAGAAATTTGTAATTACTAATATGCACTGAAAGTTGTTTTGTCTATAATAGGTGGGTCTTTGGAATAAAGTTTGTATCTTCTTTTAAATATTTAAATGTAATGGTGTACCTAGAAGAGTTTTTAATTGCAAAGAAAACAGAAAGTAAGCGTATCAATAAACCATAAAAAGTGCTGCAGAGAATACAGGTGTGTGGCCAGAGGCTTATGAGTTTGGCATGTTAACAAACAAGTATCTGTGGTATATAATAAGTAAGACATTTGTCCTTCAGACTGAGAGGCTGAAAGCAATTTATGAGTCCTTCTCCCTCTTATAGTAAAGAATTAAAAGCCTTTCTTATCATTGTAAAGTATTATGGAAAATTTGTACCTAATTGTAACTAACCAATTTACAGCTGTAGCATCCTTTTACAGGTTACACAATATCAACACCAACACAATAATAGGCAGAAAGGCAGTTCAGTCATTTAAGAGACTCCAAAGGTACACAAGACTGGGTTCACTCATAAATTAAGCTTCAGCAGTTATAAAAAGCGCACTTACTCCACCAACATTTAAATATTCCTTAAAAGATCAGCTAACCGGTTTAACGAAATGTAATGACAATCAGAACATCCATAGGCAACAATCGTTGTCAACAACCAACCAAACAGTGAACTTCACAGTATATGTTAACATAAGTAAATATATAAACAGACCAAAATAAATTATTCAGTACGTTATTCTTATCAGGTTTCATCATCTGTTATTTAGTATGCCTCATTAAGACATGGAAGAAAAAGTGCTCCCAGTTTCACAATCCATCTCCTTTCATATTAGTTTAACCATCAATGAAAGTTAGACATTGTCATCTTTTTTTATTTTATATATGCCTGTAAATGAAAGCATCACCTGGGTGAACTGACACATGTTTGCATTAGTGTTCTTATATCTAATATCACCCAGATGTTCTCTAATGCACATTCTTAATCGGGGAGATGTTTGACCCACATGAAATGATTCACAGTGACATTATGACAAGTACATCGCCCCTTCTGAACTGCATTTAATCTATTGTTTTTCATTTTAGCTTTAAAATATTCAGCCATACATTGCAGTGTCCCCAGGGACACACCCCTTATTAATATGTACATCTCTCTCTTCACTTTCAAACTTCCTTTAATAGCTCCATAAAATTTCCCCCTAATTCCTACTCTGTGTTAGGCAAATTTACGCTGATCAGACAAGCCACTGCTTAAAACATGATCCTTCAACAGTACAGACCACTGTTTCTGTGTATTTTCTTGAACTTCAGAAATGTATTCAGCAGTCAGCACTACTTCTCTGCTTCACGTAGCTAAAGATAAAGGGTTTGATTCCTTCCACCTCCATGTGTCTACTGTCAGTTAGCCAGAGAGTGATCCTGTGTTGTCCCTGAAAAAGGACTCTGTGATTCTGGACTGTCTGAATGTAAACAATAATCAAAGACACTAGTGTCAAGTGGGCTTACCTGTTTAACAAATGTATTTAAAAAAAGGTTGTAACTGACTGAATATCATTATTATGATGCGTTAACATTTCTTCCTGGGATACATTTTCTACCTGCTTCATCACATTCTCCATATGACCAGTGTTATATTTCCTGTAAATAAATATATGTTGTAGGTCTGCAGACAATCTCTGATAATCACTAGAGATAGAAGAAATTCATTTTAAACACAAAAACTGTGATTTAGGGATGTTTTTAATCATATGCTGGGATGAAACTTGTCAGCAAAAAGGAATGAGTTTTTAGAAAAAAGATTTTTTTGTAAATCGTTAACATCACAGCTATTCATTTTGTAACACTAACATTCAGAAAATCAATAGTAAAAGGTTTTGCTCTAAGTAAGAACTGAACCTGTAAGATTTAGATGTTTACAAAACTCTTCATTACCGTTCCAAATCAGCCATGCCATCCGAAAAGTGTTGCCACATTATTATTGTGCCAGTATTTGTATTGTTTGACAGATTTAGCACCATGCACAATGAGAGATATGTTTGCATGACCCTTTTACAAGTTGCCAGAGCACTGTATTCTATGGTGATGAAAACACCATGATCAGAAAGCATAGAAGAAATGTAAAGAGTTATAAATGTGTGATAAAAGTGTTGCTACATCAGGGTGAGGACCTGCTACATGTCCTTCTGTGTTACTGTTGTGGTATTCTTTTCTATAGAGATCTTCTGCCTAGGAAAGCCAACATTCGGCCAGTTTAGCAAAGCCTTATGGTCTTGCATGTGCCATACATCACATGTGTGCACCCCATACAGGATGTAGGTCATAAAGGTGATGTATTGACACAGTTACACTGAGCTTCTTTGCTGCCAGTCATAATGCCATTATCACTCATCAGTCTGAATGCCTTGTTGCTGTGCTGAATCTCTAGCTGTCAGATAAGTGCCCGTTTGGGGTCATTTTTTTTTCATTTGGTCTTGTATTTTATTTTGCTTACCTAGAGTTTCTGTCATCCAAGAAGAGAAAATGTCAGTGTGGGAGGCAGATTCCCCATAAAGAGCATCACAAACAGTGTCGCTTTTGTTTGGGTGCTTCCCACAACCATACCATTTATTGTATCTGTAAGGCATTTGTATCCAAGACATTCAGAAGCCATTTGTCTTCTCTGGCCATTTATCTTGAAAACCAACACTTAAACCATTAGCCCAGGGTAGCATGGTGGAATCTGTTAACTGTTAGATACTTCCACTAGGTAAGAAGAAGACCATGAAGTCTCGACCAGATTCTTTAGCTGTCCAGCCTCCACTGGACATACTTCTAGAGGTGGGTGATAGCTCTGTAGGCTATCCAGCATCTACATTGGATTCCAGTGCCATAGCCCTGTCGGAGACCGGCATGAATCCATCTTTTCACATTTCCTCTTAAGCTTTGCAGGCATCTGCTCTGGACATTAAGAGGGAACCGCCATTGATTATCTCAGAGGGTCCTAGATGGATGCCACAGATATTGGTCAGGGTGGATGTTCTGGGTACTCTTATTGAATCTCACCAAGGGTCAGAACCTCTGATTTTGTTAGGGCTCACATCCCTTCCAAGAAAATACAAAAGATGAAGCAATTTTTCTGTCCATCCTAAGGATCCTCAAAGGGGAATGGCAAGAGTTTACTTAGGCCTTGTTTTCTGCCTTGAGAGCCATGAAGCCTCCTCAAGGGGCTTCTGTGCCTGCATCTCAATGGACCTCTACCACTTCTGAATGGCGTAGGGTATTGGATTCCTCAGATGAGGATTCAGTGTCCGATGAGGGGCTATTGTCCTGTTCATAACAGATGCCTTCACCTTTGCCTTATGGTTCTGCTGAGGAGGAGTCTGTTAGCGCTGAGTCTCTTTTTGAGGAATTATCCATTGGAGACACAATTGCTAGGATGATGAATTACTTTAAGTGAGATTCTTCTCACGTCTCTGATGTTCAGAGGAGATATTATGAGTTGCTTCAAGTGGATACTCCTAAATCCTCTGCAGTTCCTCAGGTGTTGGCTACCTTGTTAGACACTTTCATTGCTGCTTCCAAGTTTCCTGATTCTCACCCTCCTGTTCCTAAGAAATCTAATAGGTTCTATAAAGTCCCTGTAATTTTTTTATTTAAGTGTCCTTCTGCTGATCCTGCTGTGGTGTCAGTCTCTTCTAACAAACCTTCCAAGCACTTTCCCTCTTCCAAACATTTGCCTTCTGATAAGGATAGTAGAGCAATGGAGAAGATTGGTAAGAAGGTTTACACTGCTTGTACTTTGGCCTTTAGGGCTATTAATTACCAGACCCACAGGACCAGATATGATCTGGCCATGATTGCTAAGGCTTTTCAGGTTACTTCTGACCGCACTGGCTGTGAAGGCAATTCTTCTGCCTTATCTATACCAAAAAATATATAGACAGGCACAGGATACAGCACGGTATCAAACAATATGTGCAACTAAAAGCAAATAAGGTACCGAGTCTGCAAGGCTAGAAAGCAAAATATAATTTATTAAACAAAACAAAAGTACAGGTAAGCACTTTCACGATTTGCTAATTGCTTCATCAGACAAACTTGTTAAAAGACAACCAACATTTATATACTGCAGCAACCAAACCATGCTTGAAATCAATTAAACAATTCTTAAAGAGACATTAATTCATCATATATAAAACCTATGCAAAAAAATCTAAAATAGCCTAAAAAATGTATAAGATAAATAATATATAAAGAATATACAAAATATGCATAACAGTGTGGAATGACACTTATTAAAGTTCCTGTTTATATATGTATAAACAACATCCACATTCAGTGTTTCAAAGGGCGTGACTTCAGAAAAGGCTTTAGTGTGAAAGCCTCATTTATGCCATGTGGTTTTTCAGCATTAAAAAGCAAAATCCATTTCTGTTCTGCCCTTTCAGTACGATTAACCAAATCACCACCTCTCATGCTAGCATCTAGAACTTGTAAGGCCATGAACCTGAAATTATGTTCAATACCATAATGCATAACATGTTGTGCTAGAGCAGTTGTATCTTTCGTATTGTTACTGTCTCTATGATGCTCAAGTATTCTGTCTTTTAGTCATCTCTTTGTCTTACCTATATAAAAAGCATGACACACATGGCAGAAAGTGAAGTAAACTATATTCATTGATCTGAAATCTGCATAAAAGTCCAATTCTATTTTGAAGTTTAGTATAGGATGGACATAAACCTGTGCAGAATGAATATACTTGCAAGCAGAACATCTCCTGCATGAGAATGTGCCCATTCTACTGAATTTCAACCCCAGCCATATACTGTTAGGTATTATAACAAAGATGTTTCCTAAGAGATTTGTTATTTCTAAATGAAAAACATGGTACTTCACCAATAACTCCTTTTAACCCATCTATGGTATGCAATATGGCCCAGTTCTGTTTAATAATGTCACAGTACTTGTTAACATCACTGGAATATTGCAGGGAAACCATGAAAGTATCAGTGTTCAGTGTGGAAGTGTTGGTACTTGTGCTAACTACCCCTAAGTGAAATAAGGCTTACATCTACATGCCCTCTCATTCCAAGCATCAAATATACAAAAATCAGTTTCAGCTTCTTTGTAACCACTACTAAGAAAATCCTTCTTAAGGGATTCTAAAGCCAGTTGTAAGTTTAAATTGTTGTTGTGCAACCTCATCAAATGATAAACCTGGCCTTTAAGTACATTTCATGGCTGGGGTGCATGCTGTTCTTATGTAAATAACTGTTTTTTTTCTAGTTGGTTTTCTATATGCACTTATGGATGCGGTTCTTAAATCCGCTTTGTTAAGTTTAATATCTAAAAATTCAACCTTATCAAATGAGTAGTTAAATAGTAAGGGACCCAGAATAGAGCTTTGGGGTACTCCTGTTGGAGTAAGAAGGAAGGAAGAGATGGAATTTTTCCACTTGACAGCTTGATATCTGTTTGAATGATAACTTGAAAACCAAGTGATAGAAGAGGGAGATAGGTTGAGTATAGAGAGTTGAGAAAGAAGTAATTGATGAGAAATAGTATCAAAAGCTTTGGTTAAGTCTAGGAAAAGGGAAGATACAATATTACCTGAGTCACAAGCATAGTTAATGATATCAAGAAAGGAAAGAAGGGCAGTGGTAGTGCTGTGTCCAGGTCTAAATCCATGCTGTGTAGGGGTTAATAAATGATTATCCAAAAGGTAAGGTAGAAGTTGCAAGTGAATATATTTTTCCAGAATCTTAGAGGTTGGGGAGAGAAGGGCTATAGGATGAAAATTAGAGATATTAGTATTGTGCCCCCCTTTGTGTAAGGGGGTAGTAAATGCTTTTTTCCCAGAGGAGGGGTACATTTATTTTATTTTTTTATTTTACATTTGTTGACTGGGCTAGTCTAGCTGGATACATGTCCATTTTCAGTAGAGGCCCAGGGAGATAAGCTCCAAGCAGATAAAAAGAGAAAATACAATACTTAAACAATACTATACATAAATTTCAATGCTTAGACTTTTTTTTTTAAATTGCAATACATTGGAGAATTAAACTTATATGGGAAGAAAAAATTCAATTTAAGTAGAGTGGTATAGAGTCTTAGTTTAAGATACAACAATTTTAGATACACACAAGGTCTGAAGATAATATTTAGGCCAAAGAAAGAGAGATGGATTAATGAGAAGGTTATGGAAGAAAAAGAATAGGAAAAAAAAAATACACTGGCTAGTATATGTTTGGTTTGCATAGAAAATTGTTGTAGAGGGCACATGGTACATGAATAAGGGTTGAAAACAAGATGAGAGAAATAGAATGATTAATTAGGATACAAATGGGAAGAGCTATGCCATCAGCAGCTAACTTGAGGAATTTGGTTGGAAAGTTATCTGGGGCATTGCAGCATGACTTGAGTTTTTGCAGTAATTTTCTATGGTATTGACAGGAATGGGCTTGAAGGTAAATGAAGGAATAATTATGAATAGAAGATTTAGTAGAAGGTAATACATTGTTAGGGAAAGATGTGGTGAGCTTGGCTGTAGAGTCTAAGGAAAAGGAGTTAAATTGGGCAGCAATAACCTGATCAGGAGAGTTAGGGTCTAGGCAAGGGTTGTCATTTCTGCGAGGGGTGAGAAGGGCAGAGATACTTCTCCAAAACAATATGTACTCAATTCCCATCACACATTCAACATTTGAAATCAACCTGAGAAAAAAATATTTAGAATCTGCTTAGGGTATGCAGATACTTATGCAAAAACTTCCAAGCAAAACTCCTAAATCTTCTAGACTTAGTTGCATATTTGGAAACCATACATGTATCCTCCCATTGTTTCTTTGCAACTTGCTTATCCAGTCCTTTTTCCCAAGTTTCCTAACCTCCTCTGGTTGATTCCTATAGTTATCATGCAATATTTTATATGTCCTACTAATTATCTCTTTCTTAAGAAACTCCTCGTGTGGTTGATAAAAGTAAGTCTGACCTGTATATAAAACTAAAGGGACTAAAAACATTTTCACTGCTTGTATTGTACTATACATACCCATAAAAAGAGCTTCCAGTTTCTCATTTTTGTATAACCTTTTGCTTAGTCTTCTCTCACATATCCTTAGCCACCATAACAAAAGATTTTTTTAGTCCACACTCCTAAATACTTAATGTTATCGTGTTCTGTTCTCATAAATAATGAGTATTGATGAACCAGTTCATGTGGGGTACATAATTTTCAGCTATGGCCTTTGTTTTATCATTAATTTTATATCCTGAAATGACCTGAAACTTTTTCAAAATGTCCCACAACACTGAGTTGTTCTTTTCTGGATTTATTAGGTACAAAATAATATCATCTGCAAATAAAGCAAACTTTTCTTGATTACCCTGCCAGTTATATCCTTGCAGTTCTGAGTCCCTTATTTTTTGCAGGTGACTCTAAATAAAAAGCAAATAATAATGGTGAAAAAAAACACCACTTCCTGGTTCCTGGGTTAAAAAGCAACTTATCAGAAATGAATGCTTCCACTTAAATTATTGCCTCATATTCTTCAGATATCCTCCTAATTAACCTTATTATTATATCAGGGAATGCAAATACTTCCATTGTCTTACTCATAAAATACCACCTTACTTTATCAGATGCTTTCACTGCATCAAGACCCACTAACAACAACAATAATTTCTTACATTCTGATTCTCTCTGGATCGTCATTGTTCTGTTAATGTTGTCAAATGTTTGCCTCCATCTACAAAACAGCTGTGATACATATCTATCAATTTTATAACACCTTTGCCATTATTTAAGCTAGTATAGACATAAATGCTTCACAGTCATGGTTTATAATTGAAATGGTTTATATGAATCTGGGTCTGATGAGTCTTTACAGTCTTCAGGTACTTCTACCACTACAGCTTTCTTCCAAGATGTTAATGCTTCACCTCCTTTTAAAATACTGTTAAATAAAATCTTCCATATTATCACTTTCTTCCCTACTAACTTCCAAACTTCCACAGGAATAATATCTGTTCCTGCAGACTTTCTTGTAGATTGATTACACATTGCCATTTTTATTTTATCTCCTACTGTCTTATCTGTTAGTTGTTGATCCTCAGCTACCTCTAGCCATGGCATAATTAAGTCTTTCATAAATATTTCCATCTGTGCTCTTTTTTCATTTCCACATTTCTCTGCTTTATACTAATGTTCATAAAATTTCTGAAACATCTCTAATACCTCTACAGGATCTCTGGTTATTTTTCTTGTGATATACTCCTTAGGTTTGATGACAACCCTTTCTACTTTCTATTGCCTAAGTCATTGTGCTACAAGTTTTTGTATTCTGGAGTTATTATCAAAAATAGTTGCTTAACAGCATAATTTCTAAGTGCATGCATTTTATCTGGATTCTCTCTTATTTTCTATTTTTGCACTCTGCCTCTTCTTGTTCTGTGCTATTACCCTTTTCTGCAATATTTTAGCAGTTGTCTGTCCCCTCTAAGTAATTCCTCTTATTCATAAACATATATTTTTCTCTTTTATTTCAACCCATTTTTAACTCCATTTTCATTTTATGCCACTCACTAGCTGTAGCTTATGAAGATATTGCTATCTCTCCTACTAACTCTCAAATAAAATCCTTAAATTCTTCTCTTTTTATCAAGAAGGTGGGAAAGGACCAGTGTTTCATTTTTCTTTATTACCCTGTAGTTTTAGCTTGTTTTTAATTGGTGTAAGATCTGAAGTAGTTATTGGATGCATGTCAGAACTTTCTCTCAAATGCACATGTTCCTGTGAAATATAATTTCTCCATACCAAATATTTTCATAAATTTCTCCAGAAATATAGCCCATTTTGTTATATTTTTCTCCAGTCGACTCCAGTAAGTAATATTCTTCATTGAAAGCTAATTATTTATCCCCAAATTGTCTTAAGTTCCATAACCGCAGTTTTTGGAGGAATATAACTACATGCAAGTGTAATCATCCTCCTTTGCCAATAGCTCCTTATTATCACAAATCTACCATTATTATTTTCCTCTTCTATCACAATTCCAACTGGTATAATTATTCCCCTTTTCATTTGTCCCTGATATTTCATTGAATATCCTTTCTGAAATCCTTTCTTTGTCAATTCCACATGTTCATTTCTTTCCAAATGTGTTTCCTGTAGCATTACTATTTACACATGCAGTTCTTAATATAATTTAATACTCTTTCCTTTTTGTCTGTACCTGTAAGGTTATTCACAGTCCAAGATAATGTGGATAATGTAACCATTATGATAAAAAGCTGTTATTCCCACTTTTTATTCGTGTTCGTTTTTTTTTTTTAATGTGTATTTCATATTTTCATGTTACATGTATACACTAATGTATGGGAGGCTGATCTTTTATACGAGTTTATATCACGTTATCGAAAGATGAAAATAGCAAACACTATTTCATCAGCCCCAAAACATCTAAACATGAAAATATCAAACATTCAGAACAGCAAATTTTTTCCCATTCCAACAATTGTATATTTTCTTTATTCATTTTTTGCAATCAGTCAATCAATCCGTCAGGTTGATTAGTCACATATTTCCTTTGGTTAATAAACTCTTGCAAAGCATAGTATATTCATTATAAGGAACATGCAAGAGTTTATAGACTGTATTCCAGTATATCTGACTATTCAGTCTTCTGTCCCCCTCCACCCTTTTTATCAAATAACAGATAGCCATATATGTGAAATTTCAGGGCCTTCCAAATTATTATCAATAAGACCTCCTGTCTAAGGTTAGTGTTGAAGAAACATACAATAGTTTATTGATAGAATCCTACTGTATCTAAGTAGTCTAACTTCTTTTCCCTATTTTAGCAAACAGCAGACACTTCCATAAATGTGAAATTTCAAGGCCATGCAAATTATAATCAGTGAGACCTCCTCCATAAGGCTTGTGTTGAAGAATAACTTAACATATTGTTTTAAAGCCTGAACCAGTGTTTGGACTTTTAACCATTTTCTGGGTTAGCTTAGCTAACAGAATGTCGCATGGACACATCGAAATAAATATATGTAAAGGAAGTATACTAATAGGAGCTAATGACAGAAACTGATATCCTGATACTAAGTAACCATGACTGTCATGGTAAAATAAATATGGGTATGTATTTATCTAGTTTTACTGTTATGTGATACAGCTTTATAATGATCATTTTGTAAAGTCATCAGGTTTGCTAGTAGCTGAAGAACTATACTTAAATCTTCTAGAATGTTACTATATACTATGGAAAGAGCATACACTATACCTAGTTTTTCGAAAACCCATTAGTTTTAACAGAAATTATCCACATCCATCCCAAACACTTATATTTGTCTACTACTTGGCAAGTTTTTCCTTTCGACTTTAAATAATGTAAAAACTCTAGACCAGCTGTTTAATGTCATTTTTTAATAGATGGGTTCCTGGGCAGAGATAGCTGACTGCATCCTTCTCTTACTATAGGCCATTACTTTACTCTCTCTGCTTAATTAACTGTAAACCATTCATATTTGTATTGTAAATAAGTGAAATAGAATTATTGTGATATATCTCAAATATAATATTGCTTACTACTCATATCAACCTCACAAAACAGATCATTATATCTTAATATACCTAGCCATTGTATTCTTCCTCTAAGTTATGATGATATAGGAGAAATTAGGTGAACATGATGTGCAGTGCAACAAAGAAATGAAGAAAGAAGGGAAAAAAGAGAATGAGAAAATATTTCATTTGCTGCATATGCAAGGGAAACTTTTCCTGCCCTGTAATACTTAGGAAGGGCTCTGATAGCTTTAAAAACACTGCATCTGAGTCTGATGTGAAAATCAGGTAAATACCTTTCCAAAGCACTTTCAGCTTCACTGAATGAAGAAAAGTGTATTTAATGTTCTTAATTCATAATGTTCTTCTCAGGTTCACAAACTAACATCTAGCTTATGTGACAAAGTGATAAATTTGTGAATTTTGAAATCCTTGCTCTTTCTGGCAAGTCTGATGTCTTTCATATTGCAGCTGTTAAAAGTGACTCTCTCTCTTTCTAAAAACTTCGTACTTAACTATGATGAGACATGGCGTATCTCCTTTCTGATTCATTGTGCTACCCTTTGTATTTGATCAGTCTCTAAGATGATGCCCTTGGTAATTTCTTGAAAACTACAAACTACATAGACGCTAGGCTGTCATTATTTTTCATATCCCCCCAAGTACAGTCCCCACATGCAGGTCCCCATGTCTCTGGCCATTATTTACATTGTTTTTTGCATGGCAAAGAGAACTTTGTTTTCTTCTTCCTGTTTGTGTTGGTCAAAGGAAAATGATTTGAGCGTGTTAGTAATCTGCACAAAGTATCACTCTAAAAACTTGTTTTTATCTCCTAAAGAAAGACACTAATTAGTTACTCACTCATAACCTTGAACAGATACTTTCAGTGTCTCCAGTACATTTATTTATTTATGTTTGTTTACTAGGGAAGAGGACTGATTGAGCACAACCAGTTGCAGACAGCCTAATTGTAATAAACAACAAATCAATATTTAAAGAATACAAAAATAAACAAATAATTCAACAATAACTGCAACTTAAGCAGACGTATAGGAAGTAGGTTTAAGCACATAAAATAAATGTACCATATCAGTAAACCAGTAAGTTAAATTTGAGAAGTTGTAGTGTTACTTAGTGTGAAATTGTGTTGTATTGCGACTAAGTGAAAGTTACAGAGATTCTGAAATAAGAGAATGTATCAGAACACGTTCCAAAGGAGAAAAAGATAATACAAGTTTTCTTTTGACTGCCTGATTTTCATTAAATGCCACTAATGTATGTTGGAAAATGCTTACTGTTTATTTAACACTGACCATCAATTCTACTACGTTTGAGACTATGCTGTTTGATGCAGAACAATGTTGCTTCATATTCACAGCTTTGTTTGGAAAAGAAAAAGATGCACTTACTTTCTTCTCTAACTGTTTAGTCTCTGTTGCTACTTTGGAATGCTGAGAAGGATGGACTATTTCAACAGAAACCTGTGATGTTTGTTTGGAGATTTTATTTTGCAAAAATGTGTTATGTCCAAAGTTTTTGTCTTCCTGTGTTACTGAAAAGAAACCACAAAGCCAGCAATGGTGAGATGTTTTTCTTTTCTAGAAGATCCAGTAAAGTTCTGGGACTTAGAAGTTCCAGGTCCTTTTTTAGTCAGTGCATCAATCACATTTGGTTATGTATCTGTCTGAAATTATGGACACTATAGAAAAGAACAAAATAGGGACCACAGTAAGTTATTGTCATTGTGCTTTTTCTTCCAAAATACTTCATATGGCTACACGTGGGTTTGAGTTTGGTTTCAAGACCAGAGAATGCCATCTCTTCAATCACTAGCACACATGACCTAACTACCCTTACAATGTGGACTTTCCAGATTGTATTTTCTTCATCTGATATGAGATTTTGCATTTGTTTTGTGAAAATACCCTTTAACAAAAGAACAATATATGCACTACTTTCTATTATGAGACAAAATAAAAAAAACTTGCAAAAATTCTGTGACAAAACTATTTAAAAACAGTAGGCTTATAAACCTTTGTTTAATATAATGAAAATGACTTTTTTAACTTTGGAACCTGAGTTAACAATGTAATAATTTCTTCATATAGTTTCATTAAAAAAGACAACCTTTTATGTAACATTTAATTTTCATTGTAAAATAGAAAGACAATCATTTATATAACATTTCATTTTCATTGTACAAATTTGTAAAACACAAAAGGGAATGTTACATTCATTTTGTAAAATCACTTTTGACATTTTGTTTATGAGTCAGGGTCATATATTGCTAGAAATGCCAATTCTGTCAGCTGGCTATCAAATAAGCACTGATTAATGCAGTTTTTTATCATGGTGGCAATATCTGAAAGTTATACAACATGGTGTCAATATTTGAAAGTTATACAAAGTAAGTAAGTCTTTCTGATAGAGTTAACTGTGTACCTGCAATGATATGCAGTGTTTATATCCAACAATACAAAAGTGCACCTCAAATTTAGTAATTCTTGAAACATTACAATAAAGTATTCAAAACCTCACTCTGAATGCCTTTTGCTGTATAATTCACTCTTATGAATCCACATAGAATTTTTCTCTGAACATCTTTATTATATACTTACGATTTATACAAAAATAGTCTTTGATTATCTAAAAACTGAAACATATATTGATTGATTTCTTCCTACAGCTGAGGTCCAAGAAAGAGTTGGTGATGGAAAACAGTATTTGATTCGCTGGGCAGATGGCAAAATGGCAGTACAAAATGCCTCTTTTATCTTTGGAAAATTCACTCGCCCTCATCTTCTACATGTGAATGACTTTGTACTCACACTTGCAAATCCAACTTCTCTGACTTATCTGCCTGGCATTATCTGTGCCTGTGATGATGAAAAGCTGGTTGTCAAGCTCTGCAACAGTAAAAGGTAAATCTTTTGCTGACTAATCACAGATGATGCTATTAGTATTATTTTATTTGTATGCCCTCATATCAAGAAAGGTGAATGTGTGAGGCTCGTGTGGCATGCGGACTTTTTCTGTTTACAAAGTAGAGGTCTTCAGACAATATTGTCTTTATGCCCACCTCTGTGGTATACAGGGATAAAACTCTGGCTATGACCCAGGTGGCATGAATATGTATAGTGGCTTAAGCAATAATGAAGATGGGCAGGGTAGGCTAGGAATGAATGGTCAATGCTGTCTCACCCAATTGGGGGGGGGGGGTCTGGTGGATCCAGTCACTTGCTGAGGTTGCTCCAGTAGATGGAAACTTGTTAGGGCTAATCATATATAGCCAGGGGATGTAGGAATGCCTTATCAAGCTGGTGATGGTACCCACAGAGTATGTGGGTTGGAGCATGCAAATTCAGGAATAGTGGAACCTTGAAGTGAGGTACATGCTTATGTCTCCACCAAAGGGAGACGATAGATGCTTACAGAAATGCCTCCATAGTCTGCATCTGGATGATGTGAGCTGTTGATGATGGGTGGAGACATGTAGTTCTTAGTGTGAGGACATGCCGATATGTATATCAGAGGACCCTGGTGTAGGGGTAAGTCAGACTAACCTGGGCTGTGGGATGAGTGCATCCATCTCTTGTAATGATCGAGCAGATCAAGACACATGGGCAGGGGCACAAAGCACCCTCATGACTGCCTGAATGACAGTGCCTTCTTGTGACACTTACCCCTGTGCTAAGAATAATAATAAAATGATAATAAACGTACTAAGTAAACCCACTAGACACACAGATCCTTTATAAGTTCATTGGTTCATAGGTGGTTACTAGGCTAGTGACCCTAGAGCCGTTACAACCCTAGCCAGGTTAATCTCAAGTATACACATTTGTTCTTTTTGGGTAGTTCACAGAACAAATTTTTGAACAGAGTGGGTCTGTGATCAACACTGGCTATCCCTGTCCATGAGGAACATAAGTGCCACCACAGGGTTGAATTTGTGGTCTCCCATCCAATTTTCTAGTTTGCATTTAAATAGGGCCAGTGAGGAGCTCTGTTTTACCTGAATAGGAAGTCTATTCCAGAGAAGCGACAGTCTGTGGGAGACATAGCTGTCTCTCCAACAGATTCTGTTAATGTTACAAGTTAGGTTAAGACCCTTAGAGCGAGTGACTCTTGTGCCATTTGACTTGTGGATGTGCAGCATTTCCATTAGGCCAGGGCTGGAGATTACCCTATAGGCCAGGCACAAATCACATCCCTGCAGCCGATAAGATATAGAGTAAAGTGACAGGGCTTTCAGCCTATACATGTACATCATGGTTTGGAGTCCCTGTATTTTCTTAGTGAGAAAACTCTGAGGTCTCTCAGCTGTTGCAGGTGTCTGGTGAGGTACATGCAAAAGGGTACATTATACGCTATTAGTGGTCTGATAAGGATTGAGTGCAGTGGAGTTATAACATCCCTTGACCTGGATGTACCCTAGTTTATGAGGTGTGCTACATAGAAGGCTTTTCTTACCACTGTGGAAAATTGGTGGTCAGAGTTCAGATTGCTATCAACCTGTGTTCCCAAGTCTCACACCACTGGGTTGGAAATCAGGGAGGTGCTGTCAGTATTGTAATTAGTAGATAATTCTGTTTTGCCAAAGGGAATAATAATGCATTTTTTTCCATTTAGTTTTAGACCATGGCATTGACACTAGTCATTTGTTTGTGTTAGCCCTTCTTGTAATATGTTGACATCATTGGGTGACTCAATGATTGCTGACAGTTTGCAATCAGTGAACTTGGTGAGCCAAATGCCATCTCCTTTTGGCCTGGACTTCTAAGAAATAGATGACAAACAGTAAGGGCCCCAGCACAGACCCCTGTGGTACTCCACTGTGACAGGTCTACGCTGGAGGTGGAGTCACCAGCTTTGACAGAGTGTGTTCTGTCAGTGAGCCAATTGGCTATCCATCTAGTAACGTAAGGGTTAATTCCTATCTGGGAGAGGTTTTCAATAATGCCAGAGTGGGGAATTGTGTTGAAAGCCTTGACAAGTTCAAGATAGGCAGTGTGCACTGTCTTACCTTCTTCCTTGGCTTTGGTAACTTTCTCAAAGAAGTCCACCAGGTTTAATAAGAATGATCTACCCCTAATGAAGTCAAACTGGGTTGAGTCTAGCATTTGGAGGTCGCATATGTTCTTGTTGATAAAGTCCATGGTAGTTCTTTCCATGGCCTTGCAGATGAGGCTGGTTAGACTTATAGGTCTGTAGGTCATAGGGCCAGTTGATGGCACTCTTTGTGCAGGGGGATTACTGCTTCTGTGCTCCATTCCAGGGGAACATAGCCACTTCTCAAGCTATAATTAAACAGAACACCAAGTGGATCTGCTAGGTCTTGTTTTAGATTGTTTAGTAAACAATCTGGGAAATTATCTGGTCCCATTGAGGCCATGGTTTTGGCCTTGGCGAGTGCAGAGATGACCTGTTCTCTAAAGATACTAGGCAGATGGCTGGTGTCAGGTATGCTTTGGAATATGGTAGGTGAGGATAGAGGGGTGATGTTTACACTGAATCTGTCAGCTAACATGTTGAAAATATCTTCCAGTGTAGTATGAGTGATTCCATCTACTACCAGTTCAGCACATAACTGGGCATTCCCTTTTAGATGTGAGACATAGTTAAAGAGTAGCTTATGATTATGCTTGGCTAGGAATGAGATTTTAGTTTCATAATTTGCTTTAGAAGACTTTATGAGATTTCTGATTTTCTTGTTTAGCCTAAGGACGGCATTCTTCCTGTGCAGAGTCATATCCCTCTTGCTTTTAGATAACAGTTTATTCCTCTTATTATATAATCCCTTTATACTTGAAGTTCACTACGGTGACTTGTTTTTACAGGACAACGTCATTTTGATCCGTCAGGTACAGCAGAGTTTATGCAATTGCTTAAGTGTTTGCACAGGGCATTTGCATGCACTTCTGCATAGTGATCATTGATGTCTGAGATTTCAGGTGGTATGAAGCTTTCTATACTATTGCTTAGTAGGCTGTAGTTAGCGTTGGTAACGTTTTTTATAATTTTTATTCCTGTGAGAGTGTCAGTTCCAGTAGTTACTTCAGACGAGACTGATTTGTGGTCTGACAAAACTAGGGAGGGCATCACACATGGAGAAATACAGTGACCCCCACCCCATGTTAGTGAGTACTATGTCCAGAACATTACAGTCCCTAGTGGGGGTGAAGACTATCTGTTCCAGAGCATTTGTGTTAACAAAGTCCAGGAACCTCTGGGTGAGTGTGTTTTTGCTTGTGTATGTCCCCCAGTATATGGAAGGATAGTTGAAGTCTCCCAATATACTTATTTTTCAGGGGGTTTTTTTTGCTTTTTTTTTTTTTTTTTTGTTTTTTAGTGGATGCTTTGGATTTCAGTGCAGATGCACTCCAGACCTCTGGCTAAAGTTTCCAAACATTGAAAAACACCGGTAAATTGAGTGCAAACCCTCACAAATGTGAGGCTTATATACAGGCAAATTTAGACAGTTTTAACACAACTATCATTGGGAAAGCCCCAAACTGAGTCTTTCTCCAGCAATCGCCATGTCAGATGGGTCCTGAGCTACACACTTCTGCTACAAGGGTGCAGGGAGGCCCTCTTAATGTAAGAAGGCTGGTTTAAGAGTGCACTGATATCAAGCAGTCTAGATTCAGCAGGTCTGAATCTAGCATATGCTATGAAGGGAAGGAAACACAATTTCTAGATGGGAAGGAGTAAGGGAGAATTACTTAAAGGTCAAAGTGAGGGTGTTTAGTAGTATACTATTAGATGACCTGCAGTGGTACCACCCTCTGCCAAATTGGCAGCTCTTTGAGCAGCTGTGAACAGTGGGAGACTATGGAGAGTGTTTTGTATGCAGGATTTTAAACCTGAGAGGTTTGCTTATTTGCAAGCATGGAGAAACACGTTTGCACAATGCACAAATGCAAAGCTTTTATACCAGCAGGATGAAAGACTTTTCTAAAATTAAACCCTCAGGCCAATCAGATAAAAACACAAAAAGCTACTGACCAGTAGTTTCCACCTTGGATGGTTTGAATTTAGCTCTTTGCTCCCACTGGAATGCAAAGAAACTCTCCCAATGTAACACAAGTTAGCTTTGAGCTCAAGTGCAATAACATGTTTTAGAACAGAAGTAGGGATTCCTCCAATATCAGGAATCCTTGGAAATAAGTTCACTAACCCTGAGAAATGTTCTCAACCCACAAAAACTTTACAAAACTATATTATATAACTATATATAAAAATATTTTGGCAAACTCAGAACAGCTTTTGCAGAATACTGTTAAAACAACAACCTAAGAGCAGTACAGTAGCAAACAGAGTTTCTTTAACAAGTGCAGGCTGAAAAATAGTGATAAATTCATCCAAATAAATAAATGCATCACAGAATTGTTAAATATCACTGAAACAATTAGAACAAGTGCAAAGAATATACACTTATATCAGCTTTGTATTTCCAGATAGCTTTAGAGGCAATCTAAGTCTCACAACCACAGGTGTCCTAGCCAGGCACAAGGAATCTTTGAATAAATGAGCACAATCTTACAAAAATGTAATTGTTTTATACCAGCATGATGAAAGACTTTTCTAAAGTTAAATCCCAGTCCAAACAGATTACAAAACAAAAAGTTATCTACCTGTAGTTCCCACCTTGGATGGGTTGAATTTAGCTCTCTGCCCTCACCAGGGTGCAAAGGAACCCTCCCAATGTATGACATGCTGGCTTTCGGACAACATGGGACCAATGTTTGGATAAATTACTTGCTCAAAGTCACACCTTAGGCAACCCAGGAGTGATACAGAGTTTAGGTCTAAAATGCATATTGTGAAACCTCTGAAATAAATAGCTAGCTAGTGCAAAAGAGACTGAATGATCTCAAACCTGATTTGGGGAGGCTTAATGGTCAGCGTACATGGGAATGAAAATAGCATTACATAAAAAAAACAATGCTTTTATGAAAAATAATGCATTCTTTTATATGGCATCCTATTTCCAGTGAAATTGTATAGCTAAATAAATTAATGCACTATTTGTGCATTTTGCCATATTTTTAAATGTTCAGTTTCAGTCTGTTATAAGTAGTAGAACTTGCCTGTCAGATTATTAATTAGGTTAAAACAAACAAAATCAAATGCAATAAACTTATAAGAATGCTAACTGAGGAGCATTGTATAAAGCCACTTTATCCATATAACACATTTGATAAACAAACCAAGATAAGCATCAGGGCAGTGGCAGATTCTAATAGGGATGATTCTGGTGATTGTCTAGGGCCCACAGCTCCAGTGCTCACGGCCAGCCAAGAAAATAACTTTCTTTTAAATTTTCCATATGTGCAGCACTTAAGCTAACTCATTTTAGTTAGATTACATGTTGAACATAACAAGCAATCTGTTGGTTGTTAAAAATTGAATCTGCCTTTTAGAAAATGCTAAATTACAAGCTCTGTGAATGTTTACCTTTGTATACTTGCAGTGTCTGTCATTTGTGCATGAGCGTCATGGCTGGGGAAGTTCTTCAGCTCGGACACTTTTTATTTCTACTTTTAAGTAAAGAAATGCTAATGTATTTAAAAGAAGAAATAATTAAAGACCAGTAGCTGCAGTGACCCTATCTAAAATGTGCAGCTTTCTGTTATATCTGGTATTAATTCTAATGTGTATTTATGTGAAATATTAATTCTTTCTCCAAATTTTGTATGAAACAAATGTGAAACTCTCCCTAATTTTGCAGAATTTTATTAACTTTGCCTAATATTTTTGGGCTGCAACTTACCCTTTGGTTGTTTCCCAATTTACAATCTGGCTTTACAAGACTAGTAAGCTAGAATATATACTATCAGGCTTCTGTTTGCATAAAGTCAAGTTGAAATTGTTCATGATTTTGTAGAACATCCCTGTGTTTGGTCTGTGTCTTATAAAATTTGTGTTGTTTCTGCCAAATCATTAAGGATTTCAGTCACTACATAATGAGTAACATTTGAGTTTCAGACTTTGTTTTCTTCTGAAAATGCATATTCAGGCAAAAGCTTTTAGTCTATTAATTTTAAGTGTATAAATGCAATATTTAAAATATGTTGCTGATTCTGGGCCTTTGTCCTGATTCTTGCTGTAAGAGATTGAGCAGTATTTTTATCACAATCAGATGAACTGTTAGGTCTGTGTTGGGGGAGATTCTGTTAATGAAATTAACTTATTTTCTTGTTGCTTGATCAGCTTAAACAGTCTAACTTTGCAGGATTAGAGTACATTTATGTTAAATATTTTTGAATACATGGACTACTATGTGCTTGTGTGAAATAAATGTAGAATTGATTAATGTGTCCATATTTATTACTTTTTACCACAATCAGACATCTGAGGTGTACGGAGTCAACAATGTGGCTATGATTATTGAGTATGGAGCCTGCCTGTGGATGAGAATGGGTTACCCTGCTGTCATAATCTAATTAAACAGTCCTTTACCTGGTTTTCTATGACTAGTGTGCATTTCTGTAAAGCAGGTTGAAATACATCATTGTGGACATTTTTTTACCTCAAGTGGCTGCAATAAATGGCTATGGATATTGGTGGATTATAATGAAAGCAGTTGAACTGATCTTAAATCAGGAACATGACTCTAAATGAACTTGTGCCTTTATGCATGATTCCCCCCAATAAAGTGGAGGGTCATATCCTGAAAACTCCCAGTAACCCAATGCACACTTAATCTGCCTCTACTTCAGCCAGTAAATGGTGGAATAAAATTGCAATGGATTTTGATTGTTGCTTGTATTATGAAAAATAAAAGTTGACAGGGCAAGAGTCCTGACTGCAATTATGCTGTTAGTTTCACAGGTTCACAGGTAAATACTAGGCTAGCTGCTGTTATGGACTATTTTTAGCCTAGCCAATTTCCCTTTTTGTGCTTAAATTAACCTATCCCATTTCATTAGAGATTGAGCTTACTCATCTCATGTTAAATAATTATATAATACCCCTAATGAGAATAACTGAAATCATACAATAGATAATTTGAGGGGACACATGAATAGGATAAAACATTTAGGAACAGTCTGTGCCCATTAGTAGTACAGGAGTAGTCCTGGGGTAAAGTTTCTGTTTCCCATCCATAGATCCAAGTTGTATTTGAGTATGGACAAAGGATGAACATTGTTTTATGTGGCTGGGGAGTCTGTTCCAGAGCAGTGGTATCCCCTGTGAAATATACTTGTCCCTCCAAACCATTCTGTTGATGTTAAGGAAGAGATTTAGATCCTTAGATTGAGAATTTCTGATGCCATTTGACTTGTTGATGTGCAGTAAATCCATCTGTATTGGGTTGGATGATGCCTTGTATACCAAACATACCTCTTTGCAGTCTGTAGGATGCAAAATATAGTGACTGGGCTTTGAGCTGGTCTGTGTAGGACACATTGTTTAGACTTTGTATTTTTAGTAAGGTAACTCTATGAGCATTCCAGCTGTTGTATGAGTATGGGCAGATACATGTTAAATGGGACATTATATATTCAATGACTGGCCTAATAAGGGCTGAGTAAAGGGGGGCAATGACATCCCTAGATCTAGATACAGTCTCTTTGTTTACAGGCTGTGCAAGGGATTTTTCTTACAACAATGGACATGTGTTGGTCAAAAATTATGTCACTGTCCACATAAGTTCCCAAATCCCAAACAACTGGGTCAGTTCTTAGGGCTATATTGTCAATATGGTAGTTGCCTGGTGTAGATGATTTTCCAAAGGATTCAATCATGCATTTTTTGTCATTTCATTTCGGTCCATGATTTTAGCACAAGTTATTTATTTGACACAATCCTTCCAGCAGAATTCCTAAGTCATTTGGGGATACAGTGACTGCTCATAGCTTACAGTCATCTGTAAAATTATTCAGCCAGAGCCCTTTAGTATTGACTTTTACATCTGAAAAGTAGATGCCAAACAGGAGAGGTTCCAGCACAGAACCCTGGAAGACTCCACTGGTGACTGGTCTGTTTGTAAGTTCCCCTATTTTGATTTCATGCATTCTATCTGTGATCCAGATACCAATCCAGCAGGTGACATACGGGTTTATTCAGAGTTTGTTTAGCTTTTCTACTACTCCTGAGTGGGGAATTGTGCCAAAAGCTTTGGCCAGGTCGGGGTATGCAGTGGGTACCTTGTTGTCTTTAACCATTGCTTTGGTGACCTTTTCAAAAATTCCACCAGGTTAAGTAAGCATGACCTGATCTTGACAAATCCAACCTGAGATGGGTCCAGTGTTGGGAGGCTCCCTATGTCCTGATTGATTAGTTCTATGATAAGTCTTTCCATGGTTTTCCATATGAAGCTGGGCAGACTTATGGTGCCTGTAATTGCCTAGGTCTGTGGAATGTCCTCCCTTATGCAGAGGACTGTTGCTGTTATCTATTCTCTTGGTACAAAATCTGCTTGGAGACCAAGTTTGAACAGTGTTGTTAGGAGTGTGGTTAAATTGTGTTTCATGCTATTTAAGATGCATACAGGGATATTGTTAGGACCTATTGATGCAGTATTTTAGCTACTGGTGCCACTTTTTGTGATAATCTTAGCATAATTTAATGTTAAAACAATGCAGTAGATACAAGCAGCTAGGAAAATTAAAAATAATCATAATAAAAAAAACAGAATTATTGTCATTGTACTAAAATTCTCAAAATGGATGGTGTCTGTCAGATAATTCTAACAATTCTATAAGACAATGGAATGGTTCACAAGATTGAGAACATTACAAGAAATGCATAGTGAAGTTTTGAAGAAATCTCCAATGTTATGGGCCAACCCACACTGTAAATAGTTTCATGCATTATGAGAATAGTAAATCTTTTGCAACTGTATATCTTGGGTAGTTAACACATTTTGCACTAAAAGATTTAGAATTTCAGAATGCATAGAAAGGAAAGAAATTGCATCAAAGCAACATTATTGTCTGTCATTAAGAATTGAGTCAGTTGTTTAATTTTCCTCATGGTGCTTTGATCTTGTGAAAAATTCCTCCTTTGAGTGCACTGTATTATATTTAAAAGTCGGTGACTATATTACCACAGTTTCTTCTGTCAAGCTAGCTTTTACAGCTTTAAAGGCTAGATTCATAAAGGTGATCACAAAGTGCATAGTATGTGTACACTTAGTGTAACATTTCTGAGTGAATAGACAGCACAAGCATTGTGGCAGGGCTGTTCTTGAATGTGGAAAATGGAAATAAAGTGCACACACAGGCCAGGATTCACTAATCCTCCGTGTAAGACTAAATAAGTCTTATACGGAAACTGCAGCCTAAGAGGAAGACGTCAGCGTGCCATGCATATTCATGAGGGCGCGCTGACTCAACTCTAAGGCTAATACGGAGCATGCACGAGTGCAGGGGGCATGTCGGACTGCCGAGCAGTCCAAAAATCCACACCCCTGCAAGTCCCTCAGTCGGTAAATGTCGACTGACATGAGCGAGTCTTCTCAAATGTGTACATACCCAACACTACACTCCCCCACATTCTAAACCCCTGTACATTTATAAAATGTAAAACTT
Source organism: Protopterus annectens (assembly GCF_019279795.1). Classification (NCBI taxonomy): domain Eukaryota; kingdom Metazoa; phylum Chordata; order Ceratodontiformes; family Protopteridae; genus Protopterus; species Protopterus annectens. Next base: position 142,548,822 of record NC_056735.1, read on the forward strand.
TTATTTTTTTATTTTCATTATTCCCAAAATAGCTGCCCTTATTTGCGCGTGTTTTTGCGGGTTTGCCCATTGCTTAGATACAATTAGCAGTTTAGAGATCGAAAAGGATAATAAGAAACTTATATGCAAATTAAGCCAAATATCAATAGTGTAGTGGTAGAGCTTTCGCACAAAGAGAAGGCCTTCTCGGTTTGAGTTCCACCATTCCCCTTTCTATTTTCTGTAGGAAATCTGTATAGAAAAATAATTCCTGACATTTATCTTTTAAATTTTAGTAGAAAACATTGAAATGGCCTATGTAGTAGTGAATGATATTTTATATATATATATATATATATATATATATATATATATATATAAAAGAAGGTGAAATGGTTATGCATACTGATGATGCATAAGTAACGTATCTTAAGCAATGTGAAGCATTGGAGCAACTTTTACTGAATGGACAAATCACACTAGACACACACAACTACATTTTAACCAAACATCCCAGGATTCCCACAATATTTGGAATACCAAAAATTCACAAATCAATACACAGTCCACCTTTAAGACCCATTGTAGATGCCAAAGCCTCCAAAACATTTAGTATAGCAAAATACATTGACAGTATGACTAAGGGGGTCCTTGATAATCGGACTACTATAATTAAGGACTCATGGGACTTCCTTGGTAAAGTCAATCAGAATATGTATGACAGTAACCTCATCCTGGTGACTATTGACGTCTGTGACCTGTTTTCAGTTATACCACATGATATAGGTCTGGACTGGTTCTATGAGTTTCTATGCAGTAATTCGTCATTGAATCATGACACCATCTTGACCATCCGTACTTGTATGGAGATGGTTTTGGAAAATAATTTCATTACATTTGAAGGACATTTATTTAAACAAAGGCTTGGAGTTGCCGTGGGTGCATGTTGTGCACCAATCTTCGCCAACATTGTCTTAGCACATTGGGAAGATCAATACATTTTTAACTCCGAATTCAGGACTTCATGGGTATTGTATGGGCGATACCTTGATGATATTGTCCTGTTTTGGAATCAATCAAAACAAGATTTGAATAGGCTCTTTTCGTACATGAACAGTACCACCAGTTTTTTGAGATTTACTGTGGTCAAGGATCTAGATTATATTCATTATTTGGACATCACCATAAAGAAAGATTATGTGAACAACTGTTTTATTTCCCAACTATATAGGAAACCAACCTATTCTAACACATTATTACATTTTACTAGTCCACATCCTTTGCACCAGAAGAAGGCCCTGGTCAAGGGCCAATGTGTTAGATTGGCCAGGATGGTGTCTGACATTTATGACTTTACCAAGGAATGTGACAATTTGTCCAATATGTTTCAGAGAAGAGGTTATCCAGAGCCGTTTCTATCAAACATCATTCAGGAAGTTATAAATAAGAGGACCAGTGGACACTTTAGAGCCCTATTGGGCAATAGGGATGGCCACAACAATGTGAGGCACAATAATACTATTTTTACACATGCACTGACACTCACATATTCTGCAGATTTTGAAGAAATCAAATACATAATACATAAATATTGGAAGGTTTTTGATAATGATATTGGGGTCTTGGTCAAGATAGGTAAGAGACCCACTATAGTTTATAAAAGAGTACATCAATAAAAGGACTACTTGAAAAGGCAAACCTAATCTCACTAGAGGTGGCACGTATAAATGTGGTAGATGTCCCCAGTGCCCTTTCATGATGGATACAGACAAATTTAATCTTAAGAATTTTGGATCCATTACTAATAAAAAGAAAATGTTTTGCTATACTAAGGGGGTTGTTTATATTGCAGTATGTAAAAACTGCCAAGGTTATTATGTGGGGAAAACAAAAAATGCTTTTAGACTTAGAGTCTACCAACATTTATATAATATCAAGTAGAAAAATATGAAGAATGCTTTATTTAGGCATATTAATGACCAAAGTAATCACAGTTTTAGTTTTTTTATTCTTGAACAAGTTGATTTGGGACAAAGGGGCGGACCTGTTGAGGAATATTTGGAGTACATTGAGTTAAAGTGGCAGATAGACTGAATGCATACTCCCCTCCAGGTCTTAATGATAGAATTTCTATAGCACCACTTTTGAAACTTAAACAGTTATTTATGTTATGATTTATTTATATTGTTATTGGTATTTTTGCCTTATAACATTCTTTACATGTGACACTATTGATTCAACATTTGGTTAGTTGACTTTTTGTGTACTTGCAAACAGGGGGAGTATTCACTACTACCTTACACTTCCTGTGATGTTTCTTAATTGAAAGGAAATGATGTGGGGTAATATTTTACTAATGGACTGTGTGTGTATTTAAGGAGTTATCAGCCAGCAATTCACTGTTCTGAAGAAGTCTGAGTATTGACGAAAGTGCTTAACTTGTTGTTTTATCATTTTTAAACTGTGACTTTATGTGTATTTGTACTTCATTTTGATCAATGGATTGAGTAAAGAATTTTTTCATTATTCGGGCTCCGTCTTGTTGGATACCACCCTGCATCTGCTGTTCATAATTGCTCATAGCTTAGCACTGCTTTAACTTTCGCAATGGCTTTGCGTGGAGCTGTGCATCGCGCCAACTAGTGCAAACAAAACATGTTTGTGCGTAGCTGCGCACCGCACTAACTAGCGCAACGTCGGGCAACGTCGGGCAATGTAGAGCACCACAGAGCAACATTGAGCAACGTTGGGCAAAGCTGAGCAAAGTCGGCTAAACACAGCCACACCTCCTAGCCGGTCTGGCCAGTAGTAAAATAAAAAGCAATGACAGGCCTTGAACCCGGGATACTGTGCACCATAATCACAGTACTGAAACACTAAACCATGACAGCTTTTGATATGCATGCACTTTCAACACACACATACATATTAATGAAAGTTTACCCAGTGCTAAGCAGGTGTGCTTTCAGCTGAGATTTTCAAAATCGGCCAGTCACAAATAAGTGCGGGAAATGAGGCATATTTAAGCCCCATAGGCAGGAATACTTGCCATAACTGGTTGTAGCTCCCATCTGCAGGCAGCATGGCTGGTGTTGGAGAGGGCTCTCACTTTCGAGTGCAACGGTGGTGCATTGAGAAGTCAAAAGTGATGGTTTGGCTCCTTGACCATAATCATGATGACAGACTCCTGCAGGGCCAGTTCCAGGGCACTGAATACAAAGCGGAAGCCTGGAACCATCTAGCACATGATCTCACCAGTGTCACAGGCGTCCCTTGGACTGGTGAGCAGGTCAGACACCACTACTCAGACCTGAAGAGACGCAAGGAGGACCGACTGAACAGTGGATACAGGAGGCCCGTGGGATGGAAAATGCCCCACTACTGAGTAGGTAGCCATGGAATGAAGTATGTAAGAATTGCTATTGTAGTCTATATTATGGATAGGTATATGTCTCAATATCACTTCATTTACTTCACAGCTGCAGGTGTCCGTGCTGCGAATCAGCAAGCCTATGCAGATAGGCTGCTAAGGCTGCGCCACCAGGCAGGTTAGTAATTATTCTGCATGTATTGTTATATAAAATAAGTGAGAGAGCATGAAAAAGAGTGTTCTAACCCATTAATAAAGGTATAATACGTCTTGAAGAAGTCTTCTGCATGCACTGTAATATCAAATAAATGAGAGAGCCTCTAGAAAAGTGTGTAATGTAATTAATAAAGGTATAATTCCTGGAGTGTGTCCGTGTCACTTTCTTCAATATGTTGTTGTACTCTTGCATTATAGAAATAGTACTGTTGTTTAAGTGCTGTCAACCCACACTTGGGTAGGCCCATATAAAGTGGATGAAGGGAGTGCCAGTAGCTGTTAAGCATATATACAGTCCTCAACTGTTGTTTAATGGCTGGCATGTATAGGTTAATCTGGCACATGAGTAGCTTGTTATTGTGTTCCCCAGAAATGTCAGTGTGCTGCTAGAAATGTAGGGGGCTGTTAAAATATAATTGATAATGTCACCTGAACACATCCAGATATGTAGATATATAAATATAAATAAAATATATAAATATGCAGCAGTAACATCTGCATCCTGGACAGTCTGTATGTCAGATACAGGTCAGGTATATAAAGAACTAGCAAAACCCATTTCACAATTTAACGGAAATTGCCTAGTGTAATAATACATGTAGGGAATCTATACCTGCAGTCAATAGGAATGTAGTGTAAACTATAAGTACATATAAGTTGTTAATGGAGGTATCTTTTTACACCCTACTGTATGTGCATAAACAATGCAATTCCACACGTCAATGGGTATGTCTAATCTCAAAACATTTGTTGGGACATATGTCCTATTGGTTTATAAATACTTCACAGCTGCAGGTGTCCGTGCTGCGAATCAGCAAGCCTATGCAGATAGGCTGCTAAGGCTGTGCCACCAGGCAGGTTAGTAATTATTCTGCATGTATTGTTATATAAAATAAGGCCTGTTGCCACCAATCAATCCTGCATGCTGTTGGAATGTCCACTGTTGTTCTATATATGCATGTGTTATGCTTGCTGTTCAGCTATTGGAACTCTGGTATGCTGGGTTAATGGGAATATTACTGCATGCTGTTACAACTAATTTGGAATGCTGTTGGTTGTTAACAACCCATATTGTCATTAAATCTTCCTAAACATAGAATGTATGGGAAGGCCGGTCCCAGCAGACCTACCTGTCCCACCTCAGCTGGTGATGGCACCTGGCACCAGCAGGTCCGGTGCCCAGCCCAGGACCTTCTCCTCCGTTGGCCCTGTGCCACCTTCGGGTGGAAGCACTGCAGGGGATGGTTTTCATCCCCCCTGTGCAAGCGTGGCCGGAGGAGGGCCACCTATCACCCTCCAAATGGTACAGGCTGTGCTGCGTAGGGAGATCGAGCATTCAGTTGCTGATCCTCTATGCCAGCTTGAGGCACGTGTGGCGTGACTCACAGGTGAGCCTGCCTGTCCTACGCAGCCCCCAGCATAGCCACCCTCTGGGCTGTGAAGGTGCAGTGACGACTGCCCATGGCTGGAGATCTCAGTTCCACTGTTGCCATCTGTGGGCTCATGGGCTTGCGATTTCCAAACATCCTTCCCCGTCAATGGTGTTCACCCACCACATGTGTCATATTCCGCCCCTGTATGCATCTTGTTTGTCTTGTCTGTTTACCTCCCCAACCTAACTCCCCAAATATCCCCACTTCCCCTACTCCACTGTCATCTAAAAAAAAAAAAAAAGGGGCAATCTGCCCCCCAAAAAAAATTACGCCCCATACATAGCTGCCAATTTTGCACACATGTCCGCTGGACACATAAACTGATATTTATTTGGCAGTACAACATACTTTGCTGTCCTCACCCCTCTCTCAGGGGTGGAAGGTTTCATATTTCCCTCAAAACTTCTAGCATATGCACAGCTGTTGCTGTTAAATAAATGGGCAGCTATGGACCTTCCCTACACCCGTCCTGCACATCTCGAGCGGTTTTCCCCACTCTCTTTCCCTCTCTGTGCCCCTTTTTCACCACTTTCCTATCTCCCCATTTTCTTTTCTTTCAAAGAAATGAGCACAGGGGTAAGTGTGTGTAAGCACTTTTAAGCAGTAGTTAGCAGGTTTGCGCGAGTGTGCGCTTGTGTGTGCTTAGCTAAATATTGCTAAGCTTTGTGCAAACCCACGCAAACCCGCTTACTACTGCTTAAAAGTGCCTTAGTCACTCTGCATGTGAGGGCCCTAGTTCTGCTCAGCAGCAAAATAAAACACCTCTGTCAGTCTGGAACCCCGGACCTTGGACACACTAGACTGCATGAAGTACCACTAAGCCACAGTAGATATACAGCAGGTTGTTGCTGAAATAGATATATCATGCATCAGAATGAGTGAATGTAAAGGAAAGATAGGAATGCCATAACACAAAACCTGTTCTGTGGAACTTTACCAGCAGTTGTTGTGGAATTGCATTACATGACTGTGATAACAGAACCAGCCATTCTAGCAGTAAATAATGTTACAGCAGCACTTTACAATCCCCACACAGTATCATAGCAGGACAATCCCCACCCAAATGTACAAAACACCTGCGTGTTCAGGGTCCACCAAGGATGTAGGCAGGCATACTCAGTTCTGGAATTGTCCAGTTTTCTTGAGCATCCTGTGCTAATGTCAACAATAAAAAGCAGAAACTGTGCAGAAGTGAGTACATTAATATTCACAGTATAGCAGTTCACAAACAGTTCATGTTCCAAATTAATACATCTCAATAACTACTCATTTATTTATTTATTTTACATTTGTTAACCGGGGGTGTCTGACTGAGTCGAAAAGGCCCTTTTTCAGCAGAGGCCTGGGGAGAAAAGCTCCACAAAGAAAAATTACAGACACATTTAGTTATTTAGACATAATCAGTATACACACAAATTACGAGGGACATGTTTTTACAGTGGTATGCAGCACAAACAGTTACAGTGGAGAGAACAAACAAAAAAATTTTAATTTTAAAAATAAAGGTAAGTAATAGATTTGTGGTGTACGGCTGAACTTTGGAATGTAGGTAGAATACATACATAGTACACAGGTACAGTACATACATTGTAGATTAGCCAGTGTTTGTGAATAAGATTGAAAAACTATTATCAATTGCTCTAGATTTAATATGTATATGTTATCCGCTTTCACTAACCTGGGGAGCAATCATGGCACTGCCAACTTTGCTTGAGATGTTGCCTGATGAGGTCTTTAAAGGAGGCTTTGGATGATGTGTTTTGAATGCTAGTAGGGACAGAGTTCCATTTTTTAGCCACCGAACTACTATATAGTGCATCTCCAAAGCTATTGTAGCTGTTGGTGACTTCTAGTAGTAGTTTGCTTGATGATCTAAGAGACCTTTTGGCTGAGTGATGTTGTACTAGGTTTGTGAGGGCAGGACACTTATTGGGGAGGTAATAGGTAGAATGACAGAGGCAGAGCTGATTGTAGGTTAGGAGGTTGGGCAGTTCAAGCCAGTGGAGCTGTCTCAAAGCAGTACAGTGATGAGTTCTATATGAGCAATTTGCAGCAAAGCGGGCAATTCTGTTATAGCAAGCTTCCATTTTGCTTAGTTCAGTTTTGTTGAGATTAGTCAGAATGGGAGATGCATAGAGTAGGGTGGATAGAAGTTGGGAGCGAGCAATGGCTGATCTTGTGTTGTTGGTAAGAAATGGTTTGATACGGTAGAGTGACCCCAGTTTGGCATGTACTTTTTTAATAGTTAAGTTCAGATGACTATCAAATTTTAGGTGGGAGTCTATGGTTATTCCCAATAGCTTAGCCTGTGCCACTGGAGCAATTGGAGTAGCATTTGTGGAGTAGATAGTGCATTGACTGTTAGTGTTTTTGTTAGAACTGGTTATAATCATAAGCTGAGTTTTCTTTGGATTGAGGATAAGTTGGGGTTTGGTAAGGTAGTTTTCAACGTCAGAGAATGCTAGTTGAGTTGTTTGCAGGAGGGTGGGAATGTTTTGTGCAGCACAGATTAAGGTAGTGTCATCTGCATACTGAATTATAGATGCATGCTGTGTGGAGGTCATTTGTGAAGACTGTGAATAGTAGTGGTCCTAAGATAGAACCCTGTGGGACTCCTATAGTTATGGGCAGCTGAGGAGAGAGAGAATTTTCCCATTTCACAGCTTGGTACCTGTCAGTTAAGTAGCTTTGGAACCAGGTAAGAGTGGAATTAGATAGATGATATTGGTTTAGTTTGTTTAGCAGGATTTGGTGTGAGACTGTGTCAAATGCTTTGGACATATCCAAAAAGAGTTGACACTTGCAGGCCTTCATTTTGAGATGTTTTACTGTGTCTGTGAAGCAGAGGAGAGCTGTAGTGGTACTATGGGCAGGTCTGAAACCATGCTGAGTAGGTGACAGGATGTTGCAGTCTAGGAGATAGTTTAGCATCTGGGTATGGATGCATTTTTCTAGGATTTTGGCCAGGGGGGAGAGTAAAGCAATGGGTCTGTAGTTATTAAGTTCAGTGGAGGTCCCGCCTTTATGTATGGGTGTAACATAGGATATTTTCCAGAGTTTGGGCACATAGTTTTCAACAATTGATCTGTTTATGAGAGTGGAGACTGGGATAGCAATAGCATCTGCTGTAAGTTTCAAGAAATAGCTGGGGAGTAGGTTGGCTGCTGTTGATGAGGTTTTTAGTTTGGAGAGCATGCTTTTGATTGAAGTGGTGGAAACTGTTTTGAGGGTAAAGCTTGTAATAGTGTTATTTGTGTTGGGGGGATAGTGAGGAAGGAACTATCCTGTGATACTAAGGATAGAATTGAGTTCTCAAAGTGGGAGTTGAATCGTGTTTCGATGGGAACGTTAGTGTCAGGGGTGGTTGGTTTGGGGGTAGCCTTTTGGGTGGATTTTAGTAGCTGGTTTACATTTATCCAAAATTTTTGCGGGTTGTGTTGGTATTTAGTTTGTAATGTTGTGTAGTAGGATTTTTTGTCCAGCCTAATGCATTTTTTTGCATGGTTGCGCAGTTCTTGGTACTTAGTTAGGCTTTGTGTTTCTTTGTTTTTTTGATAGTAACGCCAGGCAGTGTCTCTGGCCTTGAGGATTTGTTTGGTTTCTTTACTGAGCCAGGGGTTTGTAGAGGTTCTAACCTTGATTTTGCGCAATGGAGCGACAGTGTCTAGGTGTTGTAGAAATGTTTTGTTGAAATATGCTACAGCCTGGTCAAGTGGGAGGGTTTTAGGGGTCCAGTCACAGTTACACAGTAAAGTGTTGAGGACCTCAGGAGAGAATTTTTTGTGTTTCTAGTGGATATATAGTTAGTGGTTTTGCATATGCTTGTTCTACTACGTATAAAGTATATTATGTTGTGGTCACTTAAGGTGTCTGGGAGACTGCCTGTGTGAGGGTACAATGTGGGGTTGCTAGTTAGGACCCAGTCAAGGATGGATTCCCTTTTAGATTTTTTATCACACCTAGTTGGAATTTGGATTAGCTGCTGGTAGCCATGGAGATTTATTAGATTACTTGGTGGTTCTGATATACAGGTGAACCAATCTAGTTTGAAGTCCCCCAGAATAAGTGTTTCTTGTGAGTATGTGGAAGAACACCAGGATAAGAAGTCTTCAAGGCTAGCAGGTGTATTACCAGGTGGAATATAGATCACAATTGTGGTGATGACCTTTTTAGGGTGAAGTTGAAGTTGAAGTTGTGAGATAAGTATGTCCCAATTATTGGGGGAGGGGTAGGAGTTTGGTAATTGATGGACAGTTAAGTTGGACTTGTAGAGTAAGGCAGTTCCACCCCCTTTACGAAGTGGTCTGTCTTGTCTAATGATATTGTAGCCGGTAGGGAGAACTTCTGAGTTAGCTATGTTTTTATTTAGCCAGGTTTCTGTTAAAGCAACTATGTCTGGGAAGTAGTGTGCTATTGTGGCCTGGAGTTCAGGTATTTTATTTTTGATACTTCTAATATTAATATTTAGCATTAAAAGATGGTTGATTTTGCTGCTGTTGTTGATTTGCCCAGGGATGAAGAAAGTGGGGGTGTTATGTTCTGACATTTGTGTTGGAGCAGTTTGTGTTGGACAGGATGGATTTGGGCCTGGGTTGGGGTGGATATCCCCACTTATGGTGAGCCTGGAGTTAAAATGGTTATACAGATGTTGGAGTTTGGTGAGGGGTGTGAGAAAGTATTGTGTTTTTTTGGAGTAGGGATGAGAGCATATGTGTTTAGTTCTGAATTGGTCCGTTATGTAGTTCTTGAATAAGTGTGGGCAGATATTATTATAATGTGTGGTGTCTGTGTATGAGAGTGCATAATGCAGTGTTGTGCTACTAAGTTTAGGGATATTGCTAGAGTGATAACTTGTGGTGTTGTAAAGAATTATGAGAAGACAGACTAGATTTAGTTGTGTGATAGTCATGGTTATAAAGTTTATGTTGTTTCTAGGTGGGGGGTCTGAATAGAAATTATAGGGTTGCACTATATGTGGATGGGGAAGTAGTGTGGGTGATGCAAAAAATGTCTAGTGGGAATGAGAGTGATTGGGAGTATTTTGTGTGGAGCAAGTTGGTGTGGTTTAATGTGATATGACTTGAGGAGCTGTGATTGGTGGAGGTGATGTGAGGGTGAGCTGTGGGTGTGGCTATGATTACTATAAATGTAGAGGTAGTGGGGGCGGGAGGTAATAGGGGGCAGGGCAGGGGAGCGGAGAGAGCCCGAGCGTTAGCGAGGGCGAATGGAGCGGGGCAGAGCCAGAGCCAGAGACAACCAAGGCAAGAGAAAAAAGTAAGTATTACTTTACAAATCTGAACACTTTTAAAACAAATTCCTGAGGTCTAATGGCTTACCGGCTAGCAGAATGTAATTGCTGAAGAGCACTTGTGTCCTGGTGGGAGACTAGAAATTTAAAGATGGCTCCATGCTCAGCAGGATTCTTATATAGACTTTGTATTGGGGGAGGGAGATAGCACAAGGGGTGTAAACCAGGTGGAATGCAAAGAAACCAGAGAGGCAATCAGTGGAAATCAGTGAAGGCCTCAGAGAGGGTAAGTAATAATTCAAACTACCTGTAAAGTGAAGGAGAGAAGAGACAGCAAAGTTTATTAAGGTTGGGAGTGTGTCTTTACATTGACTTGCTGATTAGTAACCAGTTTGTGCACAGATTAGAGTAGGGAGATACATTAGCAATGATAGAGATGCAAATAAACAGGTGATCCTCCAAGTGATACAAACTAAGGCAAAAAGAACTGAGAGGGCTGCTTGATGGTTAATTTAATTTAGTCACAGGGATGTGAATTAAATCTATACTGTCTATTGTACAGTTAGGATTACTGTACTATCGGGGGGGGGCACAAGGCTACAACAGTCAGTTTTATTAGCAAGCTGAGGACTACTAAGAAATACTGCTAATGTAATAGCTTCACTCTCATAAAACATACAAGTAGAATGCCTGGGTGGACTGACCCTGCTCTTGAGGCTCAAAATGTATATCCTTGTTTAGTTTGCAGTACTGATTCCTTCTTACACTGTATAGATGGAGTGGTAGCCGCAGACTGCAGATTTGCTTGAGTGTGCTCCTGCTCTTGAGGCTCAAAATGTATATCCTTGTTTAGTTTGCAATACTGATTCCTTCTTACACTGTATAGATGGAGTGGTAGCCGCAGACTGCAGATTTGCTTGAGTGTGCTCCTGCTCTTGAGGCTTATATATGTCTCTCTAGGCTCTTATGTATGGCAGCTAATTGTATAAGTAGAAAAGAAACTACATACTCCCATGTATCTTGTGTTACCATTTGTAGGGGTGAGTACAATTCTACACTGACAACTAAGTGGCAACATTCAGGTCTGAGTACAACATTCAAATCACTGGCTACACCCCTAGCTTCAGGTATAAGAAGTATACCAACTTTCTGATTTACACAACGGTGTCCACAGCAAACAAGCATGGGCCCCACTTTGGAAAGCTGAAAGGGCTACGCCTACCTGACTTAGCAATTTATAGCATTGGGTTGCTATGACAGTGAGTACTGCAATCACCACACAGCAGGCTGCATGCAATTACCAAATGGTGGCCACCAATTGGTGCAGAGGCCATCACATGCACATGTGCAGACACCTATAAAAGCAGGCTGTACTTGCTGTCCACACATGCAATCATTCCATTGCTGTTACGGAGAGAGAGAGAGAGAGAGAGAGACAGAGAGAAAGAGAGACAGAGACAGACAGACAGACACCAACATCTAAATCAACATCAACATCAACAGCAGCAGAAAAAAAAAGGCACACGGAACTGAAAAATACAAACACATACAAAGGAAAGGTATGTAACAGATATTATTTACTGGCATGTAGTAGATGTTTTTGAAGAGTACTCTACATACTTTGAATCATCCATATGTGGCAGCAGTACATATTTATGCACAGATGCCCTGCATAACTACTGCCGTGGACAAATCAGTGTGTAGCTGTGTGCAGTGGGATATAACTGTGACATATGTAGCTCAGCATTAAATGTCAAACATCTGATCCATGTTATCTGTGTTCTGTACAGTAGTGTGTACAATGGCTGTTTGGGGGAGTAGCGCATACAGCTATATAAACATGGATGTGACAGAGTAACAAATGCATGATAGTCATATTAATGTGTAGCTTAGCACTGGCAACTGCTGTATCAGGCTAGTATGCTAATCTAGCATTTGCAGCTATAAATACACCCTCTAATATTACTGTGTGCTCATATGTGACACCTGTTCATGTTGCAGCAAGGCCCAACAGGTCAGCTGTGAGGTCCACGGACTTACAACAGTGTGGACCTTGTGTGTGTATGGCACACACATATGGAGAGATCTTTCTGTGTCAGATATATTAGCATCTGTACATGTGCATAGAGCAAGGGACATACTGCACCTGTTTGTGAAGGGTGGACATATATATGTTGGTGAAGGTTGTTATGTGCATATTTCTATGTAGGTTGTAGTGTGTGGAAAACAAGACAGCATACAGTGCTGGTATATGACATGTGGTGGTTAAACACTGTGGGTATGATTTGTCAGGTTTGCAGTGTTGCAGCCAGTGAGGCCTGCTAAAGCTCCATTGGCTGAGAACATCTTCAATGCATTCCGCACAAGACTGTGCAATATTATTACATAACTGTATACCTCACAACCTTCGCATAATTGATATTCCCACCATGAAAGGTGGACTGTACATGTGCCTATATGTATAGCTATGTGTACACCAATAGATGTTTATATGTATGTGTGTGTGTATATATATATATATATATATATATATATATATATATATATATATATATATATATATATATATATATATATATATATGTATGTATATATATATATATATATATATATATATATATAGAGAGAGAGAGAGAGAGACAGGGTCATAGTTACTGCGACATATGCCTGGTGACAAAGCCATGGACTCAAGCTCAATGTTGAAACTGCATTGGCATCCCTTCTGGCAAAAACTCTGTACTCATGAACTACCACATAGGTGGTAGTCTACTTAACACCGAAAGTGTGATAAGAGACCATGGGACACAGGTGGACAGTAGTCTCCCCTCTGATAATCACAGTGCCACACTAGTCATGTAATTTGTCTACATGGCACACCTCATCACATAAGGTGTGTCATCCAGGGAAATATAGGTCAGTGTTCCCCTGTACTCATCACTCATAAAACCCATTATAGAGTACAATGCCCCATTTGGTATGTACCTCACAAGACATCTACAGCAACTGGAAAGGCCACAGACATACCACACAAAGAGTAATACCGGCCTCAAACATATGCCCTATGCAGACCGTCCCACAAAACCACAGCTATACTGTGTCGCATACTGCCTACCCAGAGGTGACCTCTGCCTAACATACAAAGCTATGTCAAACCCAGAGCTGTTGGACATGCTCCACATAAACAGATCACAATCCCTAAGAGCTACACGCTCTAGGGACCTAAACCTTGTCACCTCAATGAACACAACATGCTGGAGGGATAGATACCTATCTCAGAGACATCCCATACTTTGGAACAAACCACCTATCAATAGCAAACAAAGCTCCTCATTAGCAGTCGTCATGAATAATCCTGATGATTGGATGGGAGATAGGAAATACACCCCGGGAATCACCTCTGTGGCTCTGCTTGACAGGGGCACGTGAAATTAAATTACATGTGTGTCAAAGGCCAGGGTAGCATATGGCTAGGCTTCTATAGGCCCTAGGGCCAATAGCCTATGACCTACCTATGAACCAATACACACCCACATGTACTTGTTGCAATAATTGCTATGTGAGGTTGACTGAGTGTGATGGTGAATGTGTCAAAGTTCTGTATATGTGTGATAGCTTAGTGGGAAACTGTTTCTGTCATGGTATTTTGTGTCCTAGCTCTGATCCCAGCAAAAGATGTGTATGCTATTGCTAGGCAGAAAAAGCAGTATGGCATACAGTCTGATGTAGTCCCTTGGTGTCAACTGGGGTGTGCCATTGTAGGCTAAAGCAGTACATGTATGCTTATTGATTGGTACTGCTGGTGAATCCAAATCCCGTATGAACTGTAGTACTACCTGAAGCTGTAGGCATAAACAGCACAGTATGGTGTATGTCCACATTGCTTGGAACCACTGTTTTGTATGTTCCCTTTAGTCCTCACAGATTACATACCTCAGGCATAAGGTTTTGTAAGTACTGACACACAGTACTGTATGGTACACAGGTGAAGATCATCTGGATTGCCATACCTTTGTGTCTTGTATGTATGTCTGATGTGTGTGTGGGTATTCCTGTAACATGCCCTCGGCCATGTGTGTGTTACAGGATATAAGTACGTATCTAGCAACATGTATAGTCTAGTACAGCAGTATGCCACCTATATTAACGAATGTGCACATATGTTAGGCAGGGGTTTGCCATCAACAACTAGTGTAGTATACTGGTAATACTGTAACTGGACTTTACAATCATTGCAATGGATGACATATTTCTTTATGCATTAGCTTGATATATACCTCCTGTGGCTAGGTGGTGCATTGTGTCGCATACAGTGTGCCATGTACTGTTGTATAGTCTTACATACTGGTTTCTCTTTGCTGCTGTGCAGAACATGGTTTGATACATAGAGCCTGCCAGGCACTGTCAGGAAGTTGTGGGATGAGCACTGATATGTGGTATTGAAAGTGTGTATCCTCTGACAGCCAATAGGTTGCTATATATGTCAGTTCAGTGATATCTGTACTTTAGAATGTTAAGTGTGCTACATGACTTGCTCACACATATTGTTTCATTGTCTTCCAGGATCATGGCTCACCATCGCAACCAAACCTATAGCCTAGCAGAGGATGAACAAATAACAACCAGCCTGGTTCAGCACTACACCCTGCTGTTCTCAAGAACCAGCCAGGACCAGCATGAGCGGACTGCACTGTGGCAAGATGTTGTCCATAGAGTAAATGACATAGGCATGCATAACCAGACCTATGAGCAGGTACGCCATCACTGCAGTGATTTACTTAGACATGTCTGGCAGTGTGCGTCTGATGTCCATAGACAACAGCTTGCCACAGGTGGTGGGGTAGCCATCCATTCCCCCCCTCATCAGAGTGGAGGAGCTGCTCCTGAGCCTGGTGGCTCCTGGCCAACAACAACAACAGCAAACATGTATAATCATGGAGGCCGGAGCCACCCAGTGAGTTGACACGGAGCGTGCAGATAACATGGCATATCTGTAGACTACTGTTATCTCTATTGGTAGATCATGCATATGTGAGATGTGTACTGAGTAGTTAGAAGATGTGGAGCCTGGTGTTGTGCAATACTGATAATTTGGAACATAATCTGTAGGCCTGTGACTGTCAACCGTTGTACTACTGTAAGATTGCAAACCCACAGTAGCAATGCCACAGTTGTTGCCACTGACAAACTGTCTCATATCCTTGTAGGTCCCTCTGGTGTGACAGCAAGGCAGCAGACCCATGCTGGTGAGTGTGTTATATTAAATGTGCATGTCATAGGTGAGGTGTAGGCCATGTACACGTAACACACCTATGCATAATGCATGCTGTGCATGTTTGCTGTGAGACTATGCACATCTCGGTAATGTGAGTAGCTGCCTCAAACACATGCAATACACAGAGCATCCCACACAATTGTGGTAACACTGTAGTGGACATTGGATAGGCAGAGTCGATACACATGCACACAACATACACAACTTTGTCATACGCAGTACACGTTAATATGCTACACATGGCATATTCAGACACCCGCTGTAAGGTCACACTCCAGTATCCCAAATGTCATCCACACAGCACACATAATATACCTGAGGGGTAGAGGCCTATCATGGGGCTGTGCAACACTCTTCAACACATAACACATTCATAATAGGCAATGCTCCCTATTGGGCACCTTACAAACCCATGTAACAACTGGCTGTGAAATGGTGAATGTAGCCATTGTAATGCAGTTCAGGTACAGCATGCTAGGTGCCAGTCTAGCACACATTAGTAGCCTTGAGTGACCACATGATGCTGCATGATGATGGCTCATGGTACTACATCCCATCCAGTTACAGTAACCACAGTACTACACATAGCGTTCATTGCTGTGCACCTCAATGTTGTGTGTGTGCAAACATATGCACCTATACACAATATGCATAGCAATCACCATTTGTACAAAGTGACACATATATGTCTTGTAATGCTATTGAGTGTATATGTCACATGACACACATTGAGTGTGTGTGATGTTTAATGTTGCAGTTGTGTTGCAGCATGCCATGTCATGGCTGGCACTGGCATGTCCACAATATGTCCTACACTCACCATAACCACTGTACAATGGCTATGTTGAGCAATGGTATTCCATCAGGTATACATGCACCACTCATCCTGTGTGTATACATAGCATGCATGTGTTAAACCTGTGTCCACAATTATCTGCTGAAGACACAGACACTCTAATCAGAAATGGATATCTATGTGACACACAGATACACATCCAGCCATGGTATGTATACCTGTGAGTGATGGTGCACACGACATTGCAGAGCTTTTAATACTTGCACAGCAATGTTGTGTCCATGTACACATTGCGTTCCAGGGTGAGGCCAATCACTGAACAACAACACACATGCACTGTTATTAGCAAGGGTTGTCTACACTTGCACTGCATGCTGTTGAGCAACACACGTCCTGCATGCTGACACGTGTAATATGACTGTTTGGCTTGTGATACTGTACCCCATCATCAACCGCTATTGAGTATGTTCTGGATTGCTGGTGGTGTGTCTGTGTGTGTGTGTGTGTGTGTGTGTGTGTGTGTGTGTGTGTCTGCTTTAGTGAGGAGTGTATTTGTGTGCATGTGTGCATGTGTTCATGTGTGCATGTGTGCATGTATGCATGTGTGCATGTGTTCGTGTGTGCATGTATGCATGTGTTCCGACATCATGACCAGGTCGTAAAGTAGGTTTCCTGTCTTCCTCTCACAGGTGCTGAGGTTGGGCTGGTTCACTGCAGCAGGGAACCTGATGTCACTGAGGATAGGTGTGTTGAGGCACAGGCATGTTTGCCAGCATCTGTCGTTGGGCCACCAATCGACAGTACACAAGTGTCCACCCCATCCATGCACACAGTCATACTGCCAATACATCCATCACCAATGCCCTTAGCTGAGGGACAGTGTACAGTCAGCATTGGTCAGGACAGTGTGGTATCTATGGCACATGCATCCCGACACAGCAGCCATACCCAGATGTCTGGAACAGTACCACATAGGCAGATGTCCATGGGTTCTCGGAGCACTGCTGCTCATCATGCCCCTGGTAGACGTGCCACAGGTCTTGCAACCTCACACATGTTCCAGACTGTCATGGAGGCACAGGCACATATGGAACGGTACACCAGACAGGGACTAAGGGCACAGAGGGCACATAACACCGCTGTAATTGACAGTACCCATGACCTAACAGGTGCCATCCGTAATTACACTGAGGTCACTGATAGACATTGGGGTGAGACATTAGATGTCCTCCGCAATGTCATGTCCATGTGTCAGGACAGTGCGGGATGGTTGAGACGTCAACGTGGATGTATGCCAGCAACATCAGCAGTTGGCAGTCGCTGCGGATGTCCCTCAAGTCACAGTCGCTCCTGTAGTGCCAGGACCAACCCCAGCAATGTTGGGGGTGGGATGTCCATAGATCATCCTAGAAGACCATGTGCACGTGGCTCTGGACAGTCCCAGCAGGGACCTGGGTCCAATGTACATCTGTCCACCTCTGAGGATAGTACCCAGTCTGGCTTAGTACCTGATACTGTCAGTAGCACACCTGCCAGGCACAGGTACCGTATCCGTGGCCAGAGATGGTGATCTGTAAAGCCTGGCAGGTACAGTCTGTGGCTGTCCCACAAATCCCCATATATGGCAGCCACATGGTGGAACTGTGTGCATGCAGACACACACACACACATAAACCAGACACCTAGGGCTAACACATACCCGCACACATTACATCAACATTGGCCCATAGCAGTACTCTTAGCCCTCACACACACACGTACACATACATGTCGAGTGTATGGCTCAATGTAGGCCTCTGGCAAACCAGCAACACACCCTGTGCATATGATGAAACCTGTGCCACTTCCTGTCATCTGTAACATTGAAGCAGGAACAGGCTACCATGGTGTTGATGCACAGGGTGACTTTATAGCAGTACAGCAATGTTAGCATGTTGCCAACAGTAAAGTGTAATGATATCCTTGAAGGTGTAGCTGAGCTGGCATGGTGCATTAAAGCTATGATTGTCAATGTAGTATTGTTTACACCAGTGTTAGTTCCAATAGTGTATTGTCCGCCCATGTGCCACTTGGCTTATGTGTGTAGTATTGGCAGCATGTGTTAGAGAGTGGACAGTACATGTGAGATGTGTGTAGCACAGATTTGCAGGTGTACATTTGTGAACATGGTGGAGGTGCACTGTCTGCATGTACGTACATAGTGGACACACGGGCAGGGTGACATGCCCTGTATTACACAGTAACACTCCATAGTTTCTATTGGTGGGCAGTATGCATTGTACTACATACATTGTGGAACTTGAGTACACATGTGTATGACATGGTTTGACACCGTGCTGTGGGTGATACTTTTACTATCAGTCATTGTTTTGCATTCTGGTAGTATACATAACCTCAACAGCCTGACCATAAACAATTGTTAGATGATGTCTTGACAACTGACACACAGATGTAGGACACACAGTAACATTTGGATCCTTCAGGTACTATACTATGCCAGTAACCAGTGGTATTCACCTGCACCCATTCCTGAGACCACTTCTGTTTGGCATATAGCTCTCTTAGGTACAAGCATTCACAGTAGGGATATGTCTGTCCACGTCTGGAACTGCATACTGTGGCCTATAATGCATTCTCCAGATGACACACACATCCTCCACAAGGATATCATACAGACAGATACCTGTTGTCAAACCCATGCTGTAAAGCTATAAGCCAGCTAAAGCATAGTCATCCACCTTTACAAAACATAGTATCCCCACAGTACCACATAGGTAGTAGCCACCAACATGTTGAACAGGTACAGATGTGTACATGCAGCCAAGTGTTACGTCATCTCTCCTTTGGTAATCACATTTCCAAAGGTATTTTGAAATCCTTCAGTGGATCACATAAGCAATAAGGGGTCTGCATGCATATCCACAAAGGTTGTTGTACACCTATAATGAATAGCCGTCATTTATTTATTTATTTCAGTTTGATTACCAGGGAAGTCCACTGGGCCAGAATGTGCCCATTTTCAGTGGAGGCCCAGGGAGAAAATCTCCATAAGAAACAATTAAGGGTTACAAAAAAATGCCAAATGCAAAGGTAAAATACATGTATGAATTCATACAAAACAGGTATAGTAAAAGAATAAATTGTCATTATACATGCAATGAGACAAAGGTTGCAGGTTTTTACATTCAGAGCAATAAGAGTCAATTGTCAAGAAATAGGTATCAGTGATTACTTGATAGTTGCGTTATATACATGCTAGGCGTCAAGAGAGAGAAATGGAATGATCAGAAGGTGATGGATTAGGTTTGTGTTAGGTAAATAGAAAAGGAGAGGATGTAGTGAAGTTTGGAGCAGGAGTTTAGTAGGCTCTATGGGGACATTGCTGCGTTTGAACAGGTCTGAAATATACCTCAGCCATAAACCCTCACTCACACTATTCAATAGAAACTGTAATGAGTGTGTGTGACACAGTTGACCTAGGCGAGGGATCACTGCACTGGCTGGGCTTGTCCCAAGCATACAGATGTGACCTAAGATCTGGAAAGCGGCAGCACACTCTGGCAAAGATGACAGATGTGTTCATGGAGAAAGCAGGGTTCCCACCTATGAAATAATTGAGGTCACATGTACGTATATGTATTTGCCACACAGCTACCTGACATGTGCAATGCACATACTGTTGTCATACTGATATGTCATACAGTAGTAAAAGCAAAACCCACAACACATTGACCAACAGTGTTACACACATAGAGCACACACACTCACCAAGTGTAGGATTCAAACCCCTACCTAACTACTGTATGATAATAGAGCAGTACACATTAACACAACGTGCTCTACACATTATTAGAAGCCTTCCTTTCCACAGGTATATTTGTAGGATGGTGACATCATCAGACTTGACAAAGATAAGTATACCACTTTTAAGGTGTTTTACTACTCTCCAAAAAGGTTGCTCCTCTCCAATGAGATCACACACAAACACACAGTTGTCAAGTGCAGGACTCAACCCCCTACCTAACTACTTTATGATACTAGAGGAGTACGCATTAACACAACGCACTATACACATTACTGGTAGCTCTCTTTCCCACAGGTTTATTTGTAGGATGGTGACATCATCAGACTAGATAAAGTGGGTTACATTAGGTGACATTAGGTGGGCTACATAGAAGGAATTTCTAAACACTTTGGCCATGTGATCATCGAAGGAGAGTTTACTATCTCCCTGGGTCCCCAGGGCCATAATTACTTTCTCCGTACATACTGGATTACCACCTATGTGGTAATTTGTTTGCACTTTGTTTTATCCAAAGGGGATGACTATGCATTTTTTGGCATTCTGCTTGAGGGCATTGTTTTGACACCAGGTATCTGTCTCTGTAAGACCCTTCTGGAGGATGTCTGTGTCAGCCATAGAGTTTATTATGGACCACAGTTAGCAGTCATCTGCAAACCTGTTCAGCCGTACTCCTCACTTGCTTGCCTGTACCTCTGAGCAGTATCTACTGAACAGGTGATGTCCCAGGACCGAGACCTGTGGGATGCCATTTGTGACCGGTTTGTAGTCGGACATGGCACTCGCAACTCTGAACTTGTGTGTTTGATCTGTGAGCCAGTTGCCCACCCATCCTGTGACACAGCTGTTAATGTTCAAGCTGGTAAACTTGTCCATGATGACAGAGTGGGGAATGGTGTCGAAAGTCTTTAGTGAGGTCCAGGTGGGCTGTGTGGACTACTTTCACCTCCGTCTATGTCCTTGGTAACTGTTTCAAATGAGTCAACTAGGTTTAGGAGGCAGGATCTGCCTTTAACAAAGCCAAGTTGGGTAGAGTCCAGTGTCGGGAGGTCCCCAATGTCTCTGTTTATGGGTTTCATGATAATTTGCTCCATAGCTTTGCAGACCAGGCTGAGTAGACCTATAGGGCAATGGTTTCCAGGTTCTGTTGTGGCACCCCCTTTGTGGAGCTGGATGACTGTTGGTGTATGCCATTCTTTGGGTACATAGCTTGTGGTAAGGTTGAGTCTGGACAGTGAATGTAGGTGAGGATGTAGTTTCTTTTGGGGCTGGTGTAAGGCGCAGCCTGGAACACCATCCTGTCCCATTGATGCTGTGTTCTTAGCTTTGGAGAGGGCTGTCTTTACCTGCATATCCATGAAGTCTGGGGCATTCTTCTGGGATGGACACAGGCTCTTTTGGGGGTGATGGTGGTGAAGTTTGCACTGAACCTGTTCCCCAGGATGCGGGCAATGTAAGTTGGTTCAGTGTATTTCTTGCCATTTGTCAGTAGCTGAAAACATATTTGGAAGTTGCCACCTAAATGTTTGGTATAGCTAACGAAGACTTTGTGGTTGTTATTCTTACATTCCTTGGCAATTTGTCTTTAGAAACTGGCCTTGGATTATTTTATGAGCTATCATTGTTTCTTCCTAATAATGATCAGTGATGTCTTTCCTTTTGTGAAGTTTGCTCTATCATGTGTTCATTTCCTCTTTCTGTTGTATAGCTTTTTTATGGGTGACGACCACCAGATTGGTTTCTTATTTTTGGAGGAGTACATCTTGGTTTTATTTGGCATGTCTCGATCCTTGCATCCCTGTAGATGCTCATAGAATGCACTTGTAAATGATTCGGCAGATTGTATAGCATTATCCTATAGCAAGGGGGCTTTGGAACTTTCCACTTTGGTCTTGGGAAGTGTGCAGTTTGCTTTTGAAAATGTCTTCACAGTGGTTTCCTTGACTGGGGGGGGGGGGTGTGGATGTCCAGTGTGATTACTTTATGATCTGATATTACCAGCGAGGGGTTTATCTCTGTCATGGAACACTGGTACCCCATGTTGGTGATGATCAGGTCCAGTATGTTGTCACCTCTAGTGGGCATGGTGACCAGCTGTTCCAGGGCGTTTGAGTTTTTAAACTCTAGGAAACATTGGGCAAAGGACGTTGTACACAAGTAATTCTCCCACTCAATGTTTGGGTAGTTGTAATCTCCTCATATAATGGTGTTTGATAGGACCTTTATATTTTCCACTGTTCTCAGGAATACTGAGTGAGGTTCCTGAGACAATGTAGGTGATCTGTAGCAGGCTACAATCTGATAAGCAACTTTGCCCAATGTTCGTTTCACTTGCATGGTCTCCAAGGCCTCATGCTGTGCCACTAACCTGAAGGTGTGGGTATCCATAAGGTAAATGGATACACCCCTTCCTTTTGTATTTCACTTGTGGTTTTGGGGCTAAAGATCAGAGGAATTTTGAGTGTTTTACGTGGAGCATGTCCAACAGCTCTGTGTTTGACATAGCTTTGTATGTTAGGCAGAGATCACCTCTGAGTAGGCGATATGCGAGAGAGTACAGCTGGAGCATTTTGAGATGGTCTGTGTATGGCATGTATTTCAGGCCGCTAATGCTCTTTGTGAGGTATTGCTGCAGGCTTTCCATTTGTTGTACATGTCTTGTGAGGTACATAGCAAAAGGGGCATTGTACTCCATTACGGATCTAGTGAGTGATGAGTAGAGGGGAACAATGTCCTCTTCTATTCTGCATGAGACACCTTTTGTGATGAGGTGTGCCACATAGAAGGATTTCCTGGCTACTGTGGGGATGTGTTTATCACAGGTGTGTCATCTGTCCACCTGTGACCCAAGGTCTCATCACATTTCAGTGTTAAGTATGCTACCACCTGTTATAGTTCATGGCTACAGAGTTTTTACCAAAGGGGATGACAATGCACTTTTTGGCATTGAGCTTGAGCCCATGGCTTTGACACCAGCCATCTGTCTCAGTGAGGCCCTTTTGTAGGATGTCCACATCTTTAGTATTTACAATTATGGCTCCTAGTTTGCAGTCATCTGGAAACTTCATTAGCCACAGACCTCCCATGTTAAAGTTTACTTCAGGGAAGTAAATACAAAACAGTACAGGACACAGGACTGGGTCCTGTGGTACTGCACTCGTCACTGGTCCAAAGTCATACTTGGAGTCTGCTACTTCAGAGTGTGTGTTCTGTCAGTAAGCCAGTTGGCAACCTATCTTGTGACATAGCAATTTATACCTAGTTTAGTGGGTTTATCTATAATTCCAGAGTGTGGGATGGTATTGAAAGTCATGGCAAGATCTACATAGGCTGTGCGAAACACCTTACCCTTGTCTACGATTCTGGTGACTGCTTCAATGTCATCTATCAGGTTTAGGAGACATGATCTGCATTTTACAAACCCAACATGGTTGTGGTCCAGAGTTTGGAGATTACCAATGTCTTTTTTTATAAGTTACATGATGATACATTCCATGGCCTTGCAGAGCAAGCACATCAGGCTAATGGGGTGCTAGTTCCTGGGGTCCATGGTGTCTCCACCCTTGTGTAGTGGGATAACCATTACTGTGCACCATTCAGCAGGCACAAAGCCTGAGGTGAGGCTATGACTGAACATGGTACATTGGTGTGGTGCCTGTTCGTTCTGTAGTTTGTGTAGAACACAGCCTGGGAAGTTATCTGATCCCATGGATGCTGTGATACTGGCTTTGGAGAGTGTTTTTTTACCTGTGCAGCCATGATGACAGCAACTTTGCAGTCTTCCATTATAGAGATGTGCTCTTTCATGGGTGAGAGGGGGGTAAGGTTAACACTGATCCTATCTGCTTGGATGTTGGCAATATCAGTTGGGTCTGTATATTTAGTGCCATTGAGCTGTAACTCAGAGCAGATCTGAGTGTTGCAATGACATGGACTTGTCTACTGGGCAGAGATCTCCTAAGTAGACAGTATGGAACAGAGTACAGATTGAGTTAAATTCAGTCTTGTTGCATGGGGCAACTGTTTGAGGCCAGTAATCCTCCTGTTGAGGTACTTCATTGGTCTTTCCAGCTGCTGAAGGTGCCTAGTCAGATTCATCGCAGGTGTGTTGTGGTACTCTCTGACGGGTCTGATGACTGATGAGTAGAGGGAACTTCCTTTGACCTACATGCAAAGACCTTGGCAGTTTGTCGGAACACATAGCATGATTTTCTGACCACTTTGTGAATGTGTTTCTGGAAGTACAGATGACTATCCACATTTGTCCATAGATCCCTTATTATCACCTCCATATTTAGGGTGTAGGCACCTATGTGGTATTTGTATGACTGTAGCTCGAGGACATACTTTTGAAACCACATCTGTCTGACTGAGATCCTTTTTAAGGATGTCTCTGTTGTCCCAAACATCGATTATGACAACTTTTTGGCAGTCATCCACAAACTTTGCTAAACATAGCCCTCGTGTGTTTGACTGTATTTCTGAAAAGTATACACCAGATAGGAGGGGTCCCAGGACTGAGCCATGGGGGACAGCAGTTGTTACCAGCTTGTACAGGAGACCACAGTTCTTACCTTGTGTGATCTATTTGTGCCCCAGTTGGCAATCCATCAGATGACAGACATATTTATGCACAGGTTGTTGATTTTGTGGATACGACATGTGTCTGGGATGTTGGCAAAGGGCTTTTCAAGGTCTATGTGGGACGTATGTAGCTCATTTCATTGATGTATGTCCTGGGTGACTGCCTTGTAAACAGTCTAGCAGGTTTGGGAACCATGATCTGCCCATGCCCAAACCGTAAATGGTAGAGTTGGGTGTTTGTAGGCTGCCAATAACTCTGTTTATGACTTCCATCATGATGGACTCCATGGCCTTGCAGATCAGGCTTAATAGGCTTATAAGACAATAGTTCCCATGTTCTGTTGTGCAGCAACACTTGTGGAGTGTGTCAAACTTTGCTGTAACACATTCAACATTTTCATATCCTGTACAGAGGGTGAGTCTCAACAGACTGTTCAGGTGCAGGCTCTGTTTGTTCTGGAGTTCACTTATGTCACAGCTAGGGAAACAATGTAATCCCATAGAAGCCATGTTTTCAGGTTTGGAAGGAGCTGTTTACCCATTCTATATGTGATATCTGTGCTTTCACAGTCTCCAGGTATGATGATAGGGCCTTTTGTCAGTGAGAGGGTGGTATGTATGTATGTATGGGCCTGTCTGACAGGATGTTGGCAATGTCAGTCATTTACAGTTTGCACTGACTCAGGACATATATGAGTGTACATTGCTATTTATGACATAGCGGAAGGAAGCATCATGGTTCTCTATGGACTCCTTCACAGATTCTTTTGCCAGAACATGGATTGGATAATATTTGGAGTGCACATTGTTTGTTGATGATACTGATTGCAGGTTTATTGATCTTCTTTGCTTTTTCACTTTCTGTGAACAACTTAAGTACTTGTGGTACATAGTTTGATTATGACAGGGTTCCAATATATTATATGTGTCTGTTTTCATATAACTGTTTGCACAAGGCAGGATTGGTGAATAGTGACAGTTTCCTGGGGTGAAACATGCAACTGCCAGATATGTGTGGCCCACTGCTGTACTCAGACATGGCCTAAGTGTGTGAGCATGCCCAGTATGACCTTTCAGTGTGTTGCTGAATGAAATCCACTACATTTGTTGAAGTGTGTGAGCACACCCGGTATACACATTTATACTATATGTGTGTGGAAAATCAAGTTATATTTTTACTGCAGGGCTCACCTTTGTGTCATAACTCAACAGAGATCATGCTGTGCCTGCAGGACTTCCATGAGACACTTTGCATAGACTTATCAACATTTCTACATACAGGGGGGGCAGCTATTCTTTGTACATTTCTACCCGGGGGCACACCTGATTGTTACCGTGGGTGTACATAGGATGAGGGGTTCACCTGACACTTATACACATTTACTAGGCTTGCACTGCTATGTAAGGTACACCATTTCAGTCTGTACTGTTGCCTATCGTACTGGCTTGAGGCATACTACTGTACTTCGGGTCTTAGCATCCAATGTCACGTATATTAGATTGCGACTTCATAGCCTACCCAACCCACATCACACCACCTGGCCTGCTGTTCTCTGTCTGCGTAGGCCTGTGGGGGAGGTTACCCATATGCCTCTTTAGGGTCATGATACAGCATTTCTTTGTGTTTGCATTAGTGTACAATTGTCCTGCTGTGTCCGTGCCAGTGTAATGCTGTCATGGCTTAGTGGTTCAGTACTGTGACTATAGTGCACAGTATCCTGGGTTCGAGCCCTGTCACTGCTTTTTATTTTCATGCTGGGCAGACCAGACTGCTTAAGGAACAGTACAGCAAATATGAGCATGTTTACCTGACTTTGCTCAACTTTGCCCGACCTTGCCCAACATTGCTCAACGTTGCCCGACGTTGCACTAGTTAGCGCGGGCGATTTTGTTTACATATACAAAATAGTGGTAAAAGCTGCTTAGCACTGCTTTATATTGCTTAAAACATGGCAATCATGCCTCAGGTGGTGCTGCAGGGCTGCTTATGTCGGATGCAGATAGTACACTCCCTATACATGTTTGAAAGCAGGTAGTGTCAAGTTAGGCATCCCTTTTATTTTATGTGCGAGTCAGAGAGAGGTATCATTTCCAGGGTTCCTACTGAGCCAGTGTATGTGCTATGTGTTGCCTCTTTGCCAAGGCCAAGGCATACTGGGCACACCTCCTTCTGCCTACTGGGGCAGGCTCAGGTTGTTCCTGGTCCGAGTCAAGCTGTGCCTGTGATGGCCTTGGCAATGGTGGGGGGCTGTTTGGCCCTGCCTCATGCTGTTCCTGCTGTAGCTGTTTTCACAGGATCATATTGTGTAGCATGGCACATACCATGACAATTTGGGTACATGTAGTTGGTGAGTACTGCAAGGCTCCACCAGATGTGTCCAGGCACCGGAACCGTGACTTGAGCATCCCAAACACATGCTCGATTACATTTCGTGTTTGTGCTTTTGCCTCATTATGGAGTTCTTGTTCAGGTGTGTGTGCATTTCTGATGGGTGTCCTCAGCCAAGGCTCCAGTGCTATCCAGCATCCCCCACTAGGTGACCGTCAGGGATGTCCCCATTGGCAAATGTCTGGTACAGCTGCATCAGATGCCAGATATGGGAATCATGGTAGCTTCCAGGGCAGCCAGCACACACATTCAGTATTATGCCCTGGGCATCGCACATGACCTGGAAGTTGATGGAGGGGAATCCCTTGCGGTTGATGTAGGCCCTACCTTGCTCACCGGCTGGTGCTTTGATGTGTATGTGCGTGCAGTCAATTGCACCCACTACCTCAGTGTATTCTGCTATTTGCTGGAAGAGACACATATTGCTGGCCAATGCCTCACGGGAATTGGTGAAATATACATGATCACTGACATGTGCTGACATGGCATTCAGGAACTGGTGCAGTACCCTGGATGCTGATGCCTGTGAAATCCCCATCATATCACCAGTTGGTCTCTGGAAGGTACCTGTTGCTAGTATTCTTAGGCCAACACATACCTTGGTATCCACTGGGATGGGTTCCCCTCTGTTGGTTCTGTGTGAGGTGTGGCATGAACAGCTCAACAATTTGCTGCAGGAGGTCTCTGTCCACTCTATAGTGCTCCATTATCTCCAGCTCATGTAGCCCCTGGTAAGTTACCCTGGGTCTGTACACTCTTCTCCATCTCCTCACTGTGGGTTGCTCAGCAGCATTCGCAATGGCACCACCCTCAGCATCATGCACATGTTGCCTTATAATAGCAATGGCAGCCCCTAACATTTTTTTGTCTGAGTTAAGCTTTTTAAGTTTTCACTCTCTTTGTATACTGCAGTGTTGCAGTGTTTCTGAGAAAAACATGGTGGAATATTGTTTGCAGAGTTTTAAGTGCTGGGCTGGGCTAGTGTACTGCCTGTGTAATTGGCTGATTCTGATTGATTTCACCTGGCAGCTCTGCTAGTTCTCCTTGGTTAACTTCCTACTACTTTTTTTCCTTCCTTTTCCCTTTCTGTTTCCACAGGGGGCAGTGCCGCACAAACACGCGCACACGAGTGCACACAGGCTTACACAGGCTTAGGCGGGTGCACACGTGTGCACACAGGCTTAGACGGGTTTACAGGTGCACACACGTGCGCACACAGTGTAAGCACGTTTGCAAGAAAATTCAGTGATATCCACGGCGTACACCTTCGGTTTCTGGGTTTCAGTTAAGACAACTGTAGCCACGCCTCTTCCAATCCTGAGTAACTCATAGCAAACACAAGCCACTCTGCTCCAATGAGCTTACAGTCTTTCATACATACCCCCTCATGATGTCACCTATCTTCTACTCTACTACTCCCCTACTCCTACACTTACACTCTAGGGACATGGCTCACATGCCAGGGAAAATTGGGATTCACTGTCCTTATCCTCATTTGCATAGGATTGCCTACTAATGCTTGGTTACATCTCTCAAACTGAGCTTCCCCCCTTAGCAACCACTACTCAGTAGCCATGTTGTCTATAGCCTGCCATTCACCTGCATGGCAGAAGAATATTTTTAATAAGAATGCCTATCTTTGGCTTTTTTTTTATTTTCTGGTTTTTAAAGTGCTGCACATTTGCACTGCGCTGCGCTACACTTAAACATTGGAAATCGGGGAAAAAAATTGATTTTTATTAATTTTCACCAGATCAAAATGCCAATGACCTTATATTTGGCCATTGGCATGCTTCCTCAACTGGATGCATCCTTTATTTGGAGTTGTCATAGCTCCGTTTTGCTATTTGCAGAATGGTACTCCGTTACCAACGGAGTACATTTCTGCAAATAACTCTACTCTTCCACGGACAGGTTAGTGGTTCCTGGATCGCAAATGTACCTCATTTGCATAGCTTTCAGCAGCAAATGAGGTAATTTGCATAACATAACACTGTCTGTGCAAGAGTAGTTTTAGGAGCTCTCATGCATGCCCCTGCCAGCTGTTGCTGGATCGCTCAGCAGACATATTGGCTGTCTGCCGGCTTACACTACTCTTAGACTCTGTGCAAGCCTTTGTGAATCTGGCCCACAGTGTACACTTTGTGGTAACCTTTATGAATCCATCCTTAAGTGTACTATGTGGTGGGTGTGGGTTTTATTTTTTTGCTTTTAATTGTGCTTTCATTTGTGTTAACATATGGAACTAAAATTAATGTTTTGGTACTCTGCAGACCTGGTTGCATAACAGAACAGTTAAGATTTTCTGAATAGACAATCCATAATCACATGATGATCACTATAGAGATAAACTCCTTTAATTCATTTACTTGTACAGTTCCAGATGTGAGATATTGAGGTCTTTGGCTGAGGCTCTACATAAAGGGTTGTCTTGACTGTACCTTGCTTACAATGCATCAAGGCAGGCCACGTACAATAGTATTGATAAAATGAATCCTAATCACTGAACTGAATTCATTATCATGATTAAACATTTTAAATGAAGGAAGATATATTTAAATTGAATTTGTAAATAAAAAACTTCAGTCTATTTATTTTTTTACATATTTAAAAAAATCTTACTTTTCAGAGCTCCATGCAGTCACTGTCTGGCCTTCCAGCCTAGAGGTGACTTACACCTCATAAGTGGGAGTGCTGGCAGGCACAAATGAGTTAAACTGTTAGGTCTTATCATCAGCAAGTACCTAAAGTCTGATCATCAGATACAAGAGAAAAAAAAATTGTCACAAAATGTAGAATCAGGGCTTGCTTGTTAACAGCTGAACTTACAACTGAGTAGATAGTGAGTATATAAAAGCCTAGATGTATCTGTCTTCAGAAAGACATCCAACAGCCTTACTTACTAGTGTGTGTGTGTGTGTGTGTGTGTGTGTGTGTGTGTGTGTGTGTGTGTGTATGTATATATATGTATATATATATATATATATATATATATATATATATATATATATATATATATGTATATATATATATATATATATATATATATATATATATATATATATATATCCAGCATTTTTGTGGAAATAACACAGGCCCAGTAGTTTCCTGAGGCCTGATGCTACAGGCATTACATTTTTAAACTGTTAAATTGTTTTGAGTTTTTGTATTTTTTTTAATTATATTTTTTTATCAATTTTCTGATGCAAAATAGTTAATCTGCCTAATGTTTAAGACTTGCTGTAGTATGTGTAATTGTTGATGAAGGGAGTATTTTATATCCAAAATAAAAAGTTATGTTAATATTTAATGTCTACACACACCATAAACACATATACACACGCTCACATGCACACACATTCAGAAGCACAAATAGATAACTCACACATGGGTCCCCTTCAAAATACTGAGACCAAAATCTCTAAAGATCAAAATACTGAAACTCAAAATATCGAAAAAACACAGTACAGCAACACAACTATATTGCAGCAGAACAACATACAGAAACATATTACTCTTCTGCAACTATAGGAAGGGGGAACAAGCCCCCCTGCATCCCACACCCCCTGCTACCTAAATATATCAACTCCGAGATTGCACTTCACTACAGTAAAGTGCAATCTCGGAGTTCATATATTTAAGTAGCAGGGGGTATGGGGGTGTAGGTGGGCTTTCCCCCCTGCTTATACTTGGAGAAGAGTAATATGGTTTGTGTTTTATTTGTTTCAGTATATACTTGTGCTGGAATATAATAAGCGTTGGCATCCTGTGTGTTTCCAGTATTTTGAGTTTCAGTATTTTGAGTTTTCAGTATTTTGAGCTTTAGAGATTTTGGTCTAAGTATTTTAAGTTTAGGGATTTTGAAAGTCAGTATTTTGAAGTGGACCCCTCAAACATGTATACAACTGTTAAACATTTGGAGGTATGAAACTGTTAATGTCTGGCATTGTTAACTGACTTTAATCCGTGTGATTTACCTGAAAAGCAATGGACAGCACTAAGCAGCAAAATAAGGGGCAGTAAGGGAGGGGGGAGTTGGAATTCCTTACTGCCCCTTATTTTGTGTTCATTGCTTTTCAGGTAAATCACAAGGATCAAAGTCAGTCATTAGTGTCAGACATTAACAGTTTCATACCTCCAAATGCTTAACAGTTCCATGCTAATGGACTTCCTGTTGCAATCAGCATTGTCTTTGTCTCTGTCACTCTTACATTTTCATGCACGCAAGCACACACCCACCCACATGCATGACACAAACACACACGTGCATGCTTTTTTATTTTATTTATTTTTCCCTTTTAATTTTACACTCTATCAACAGCGAAACGCTGTTTAGTTAGTGTAAAAAAAAGGAATGCATCTGCATTGATACTATCCAAGTAAACTACCATGAAGCAGTGGACTTGTTTTTCAGTGGGTGTTACCTTTACATTAACTCTCTGCTGGGGAATGATGGAGGTGTATTAGCAATTTTTGGCTTTTGGACATTTTGCCTGTACACATCACTGCATCTCCATTTAACTGGCATCTGCTGAATATTACATTAATATAAATCACCTCAATCTTACACACACCAGCCTGTAATTCGTGAAATGGTTTATACTAGCTCCAAATCTAAGGTCATCTAATCCTTAGTCCAAATTTCAGATATCATTATAAAGATTGTAAAATTCTTTTCAAATGCCTTTCCCAGTGAGGAAAATACCAGTTCTTTGCACTTTTAAAGGAGCCCTTCGGATCCATTTCTCTGTCTAAATAGATTTGCAGTTGTGACTTAATTATCTCTTAAACATTTAGTGCTCTTTTTCTGCTCCCTGATCTCCCCACAACCATCATGTCCATATTTACATTGCCCCATTGGCTTGCCAACTTCCTATTATTAAGGAACACCATGGTATGACAGCTGAAGAGCAGGATTGTGGTCCTTCATCCTCCTGTGAGTAATGAGATTTTTGTTTTTTGATTTTATGTCTAGTACTTTTCTGAAGTTGGTAGCTTGCTGATGTGGAACTAGTTATTCTACCACACTGGATGAAACCTTTCCTATCTGCTGACATCTAACATTGTTTCAGAGGGCTTTCTTTGGAACCTCACTGACTCACTCAAGATGGTTCAAAACTCTACATAAAAGTGCAGGAATTGAATAATTTATGTAATGTTGCTTATGTTATATGATATATAGCAATATATATGAAGTGTAATGTTTGTAAAGGTGAACTTGTTAATACAGTTTGATCATTTTTATATAAATGTAAATTTGCCTATGTTACAAGTGATAATTCAATCAAGGTGTTTAAAAAAAAACTCTACAAGACCACCTTAGAAATTGCCTGGGTAAATTGGTGGTAGAGCCAGGGGCTATACTGCGGATAGTATTAGGGACACAAGAAGGACGACTGATAATGTTAACAGGAATACCTTGTTGCAATACAAAAAATCTAATAAGAAGGGCTAAGGATGGGAAATGTTTCTTGTGACTATGTATGCAAAAAAATACCAAGACTTTTTGAATATTATTTATAGACAGTGGTCTATTTTAATGTCTGATAATAACTTGGAACGGATATTCCCCTTGATTTCAAGTTTTCTTTCTGGAGGGATAAGGCAATCGAACAAGCTTTAGGGTGCCAGAAAAGTGGGGGAGAAAACAAATGTAGTACAGAATAATTTAACAAGGTATGTATCTGTGGGTTGATACCCTTGTGGGAAATGCAGTCTGTGTGCATATGTGAGTAAAACAAATGCTTTGAGACAATGAATATCAATAGGAATTTTGTCATCAGACAATTGATGACTCATTCTAGTACATGGGTAATTTACCTTGTTACCTGTCATTGTTCTACTTTTTATGTGATCAAAACTCCAAGGATGTTTAAAACAGGAT
This sequence comes from Protopterus annectens, assembly GCF_019279795.1. NCBI lineage: Eukaryota > Metazoa > Chordata > Ceratodontiformes > Protopteridae > Protopterus > Protopterus annectens. The sequence continues at coordinate 142,581,795 of NC_056735.1, forward strand.
ATCGGAATTACTCAGTGATATCAGATATAAGAAAATAACAGTTTATATAAACATAGTTTTACAGTAGTTGACAAAATAGTGTTGACTAACAGTTCAAAGGTTGAGTTTCAGTCTGCATTAACACAAAAGGAGATGTTCTGGATAATAAAACTGGGTATTTATTTTATCCTGGACTAAATTAATACCTGTGAATGTTTAGGTGTTCTCTCTTAAGTTTTGTATCTGTTTCTGATGATGTTACTATCCAGGAAATTTTAAAAGTGCACTTTGAAATTTAAACAACTTTTTCAACATTCAAAGTGTTTTTTTTGAAGAAGAAGAAGCAGTGTTGTTCTTTTGTTTGGTGGAAGTTAGGAGCAGGCAGTGAAAACTCTACAAACAGTTTGGTCACACCCTGATGAAGACAACAGAGTTATGGTACCAAGTTCATGTGCCTAGAAGAGGAGCCAAAATGTGGAAAAATTTGTTAGGGGAAACCTTCTACTTGGCAGCCAGTGCAGGACCAATAAAGGATCTCCCACTTGCTGTGCATTATCGAGCATGGCAGGGCATGAGTGGTGATGATCATGGCATGGAACAGAGTGAGAGACAGCTTAATCTGCAATATCTGATAATACTCTTGAATAACAACTAATAGTTCATAAGGAACATAATAACCGAGTTAATTAAACTCAAGAAGGAAATACTGGAAGATACATTGATGCCACCAGTTAATGGGATGTCTTGACAAAAAAGGACTGACAGACTAAGGGTACACAAATACAGCCAACGGGAAAAAACACTCAAAGTTCCTCAAGGATCAACAGAGCTATGAGTGCTGCTTACAATCCAACCTGTTTCCCACAAATGAAGAAGACTGTTTAGGGCCAAGACCAGATAAATGTAAAGGGGGAAATGTACTAGTCTGATTTACAACAGGAAATCACAGGGCATCCCACCTAGATACTTGATTCCAAAAAGGTGGAAAGTGCAGAAGACTACTAGGAAAAAGATTTTTTTTTCAAACATCTTTATTGAATTATCACTTGCGACATAGGAAAATGTACATTCATATAAAAGTAATCAAACTATATTAACATAACAAACATTATACTTCACATATATTGCTATATACCATATTACCTAAACAACATTACATAAATTATTCAATTCCTGCCATTTTTTTAAAACAAGAAACAAGAAGCATCTTTATTAAACCATCACTTACTACACAGGCAATCATACATTTATGTAAATGAAAACAAACTACACCGACACAATCCTATTGCAAGCATTTTACATCACAAACCATACTGACACACTCCCAGTTGCAAACATTGTATATACATCACTTTTAATATATGCAGTCTTTTTCAAATATTACATAGCCCATTTAAGTCCTGCTGCCTTTTAAACCTCATTCCTCTCTTGTATGTATTGTTCCCACAGATTCCATTTTTCCTATGTAGTTTTCTCCTACCCTTTTCTAAAAAATTCTGTTCTGATTATTTTATCTCTGTTACTGTATTCAGTACTTCTAGTATAGTTAGTTTAGATTTTGATTTCCATTTTCTAGTAATTGCGTTTTTTGGAAGCCACCATTATTAGACACAGCATGGCCTTACCATGCCTAGGCAATTCTGATTCTGTATCATAGCTCAGAAAAATCATCTCCCTCATCAGACCAATCTGCCCACCCAGCATCTCCGACAGTGCATCCCGCAGGGAATCCTTAAAATCCACCATTTCACCACACTCCCAGAAAATATGTTCCTAGTTATCTCTTTCTTCCCTGTCATACCTCCAACGTTTGCTATCTACCTGAGGACAAATTCTCTGGAGTCTGCTTGAGTTTTTGATGCAAGGTCCAACCATTTTTAGATAGGAGTTACAATCAGCAACAACCTGAAAACAGTTCCAGTACCTTATAGAACTCCCTGAGGACATCGAACAGACTGTAGGGAAGTCCCCACATCCTACTACTTCCACATTTTGCAAAGAAAGAGGAAGTGAGGAAACCCAGTAGCTAGTTCCCTCCTTCATTGAAGCACAGCCACCAGAGAATGAACACCTGGATGAAATAGAGCACCAGATTCCTCAACCCTAAACAGAAACCTAAAGAACAGAGAATGACAAAGACACAAACAAAAAGCACAAAGAAGACTTGATGGAGATCTGTTCCCCCAGTAATCCTTTCCAAAATCATAAACATCTTCAGTATATTCATACTGAAGAGGAGGAAGCATTTCTAGAAAATTAATTTGTATTTTTCCAGTTATGATTGTGGATGCAAAATAATCCTTTTCACTCTGGCTATACATAAAGAACTTGAACCTCCAATGGTGGTACCAAGTTAGAGACAGATAGGTGAAAATGGACCAAGTCATATAGTGTCCCCACACACTCCACCATAATGACCTTTGAATCCACCTGTCAGAAAGAGATTTTGGAGCTTCTTAACAAGCAGGTGAGGACTTTTCTTAATCTACTATCAGCTAAAAAAAATGTGAAAAAAATCAATGCAGACCCAAATCATCATCATCATCATCATCAACAACCCCCTTTTTTCTGTTTTGTAAATGGGGTCAGAGTTTTACATCAGCAGTGACCATAATTATGACCCAATGCTCATACCACCAGTATATGCATAATTTGTCTTTCGGCTTTTTCCCGGTTAGGGGTTGCCACAGCAGATCTCTGGTCCACTAATGATTGGCAGTAGATTTTCATGAATGCCGAGGTGCTAGCTCGACGTTCAACCTTCAACGAAGGCACGCCCATTTATGCATGTCTTTCGAACACCCACCCAACCGCGGGAGGACATGCTGACTCCACACAGAAGGTACTCCCACACTCCAGCCGAGAATCGAACGGGAGAACCTCTTGCTGTGAGGCAACAACACTACCGTTGCACCACCGTGGAAGTTACCAGTATATGCATAGTAAAAGTGGAAAATAATGGACATACAATCCTGCAGCACACCATTAATTACAATAGGAAGATGGCACAGTTATTAAGTAACTCCACATTTCATATGGCCACCACCTTGGACAACATCCATGAGGCTATTGACAATATCCAGAAGTCAATCAACAATCTTTTGGAGAAAGGGAGCATTATAAAAAAAACTTGCATTTCTTCCTGATTTTGAAATACCATAAAGTTTCCCAATTTTTAGAATACCAAAATCACATAAAATTTAATTGGATCACCTGTTTAGTCCTGGTGTGGCAAGTGTGGAGATGGGCTTTATCTTGGAGCCTCTTGCTATTTTCCCAGACTGTGACTTGAAACAATTACTATAAAAGTCCAAATCATTTATCCTGAACCCTTAGACTTTAAGAACAAGGATTAGCAGGCTCGTAGTACAGGAGTATTGGTACACAGCCACTATTGACGCATTCTTGTACATGGTACTTGCCCGTCATAGTGCTGCCCACCAGTGCAATATTTCAGCCGTACAGGCTGAAATAATTACTCCATACTGAACACACACACACACAAACACATGAAACAAACAGATACCAGAATTAGTTTTTGACAATAAATTTCTTACCCCTCAGCTCCAAGTATTTCAAACAAATAGAGTGGCTATGAGAACAGCCGTTGTGCTTGGCTTTGCAAATGCAGTCTTCTCCTTTTGGGAAGACAGAAATGTTTTTCAGTC